>NC_042981.1:41434965-41672465 GCF_901001165.1 Salmo trutta | reverse complement strand
TTCAGCTCCCTCCACTGATTTTCTATGGGATTAAGGTCTGGAGACTGGCTAGGCCACTCCAGGACCTTAATGTGCTTCTTCTTGAGCCACTAATTTGTTGCCTTGGCCGTGTGTTTTGGATCATTGTCATGCTGGAATACCCATCCACGAGCCATTTTCAATGCCCTGGCTGAGAGAAGGAGGTTCTCACCCAAGATTTGACGGTACATGGCCCCATCCATCATCCCTTTGATGCGGTGAAGTTGTCCTGTCCCCTTAGCAGAAAAACACCCCCAAAGCATAATGTTTCCACCTCCATGTTTGACGGTGGAGATGGTGTTCTTGGGGTCATAGGCAGCATTCCTCTTCCTCCAAACACGGCGAGTTGAGTTGATGTCAAAGAGCTCCATTTTGGTCTCATCTGACCACAACACTTTCACCAGTTGTCCTCTGAGTCATTCAGATGTTCATTGGCAAACTTCAGACGGGCATGTATATGTATTATTGAGCAGGGGGACCTTGCGGGCGCTGCAGGATTTCAGTCCTTCACGGCGTAGTGTGTTACCAATTGTTTTCTTGGTGACTATGGTCCCAGCTGCCTTGAGATCATTGACAAGATCCTCCCGTGTAGTTCTGGGCTGATTCCTCACCGTTGTCATGATCATTGCAACTCCACGAGGTGAGATCTTGCATGGAGCCCCAGGCCGAGGGATATTAACAGTTTTTTTGTGTTTCTTCCATTTGCGAATAATCGCACCAAATATTGTCACCTTCTCACCAAGCTGCTTGGCGATGGTCTTGTAGCCCATTCCAGCCTTGTGTAGGTCTACAATCTTGTCCCTGACATCCTTGGAGAGCTCTTTGGTCTTGGCCATGGTGGAGAGTTTGGAATCTGATTGATTGCTTCTGTGGACAGGTGTCTTTTTTACAGGTAACAACCAGACCTTAATCCCATTGAGAACGTGTGGTCAATCCTCAAGAGATTGGTGGACAAACAAAACCCCACAAATTCTGACAAACTCCAAGCATTGATTATGCAAGAATGGGCTGCCAGCAGTCAGGATGTGGCCCAGAAGTTAATTGACAGCATGCCAGGGCGGATTGCTGAGGTCTTGAAAAAGAAGGGTCAACACTGCAAATATTGACTCTTTGCATCAACTTCATGTAATTGTCAATAAAAGCCTTTGACACTTATGAAATGCTTATAATTATACTTCAGGCAGCAGACTTTGTGAAAATTCATATTTTTGTCATTCTCAAAACCTTTGGCCACGACTGTACAACCAAAATGGCATCCTGAGGCTAGGGGTCAGAGGTTAACATGGAGGGAATTCCAGGGTATCCATCATGGAAACAGCGGTCATATCTTTAACCACATGTTATGCTTTATTATGGCCCTAGACTTCTTACTCCTTTTGGAACTGACCCCTCTTTGAAATTGAATCGTCTCTCTATGTATGTCTCTATACATCCTCCATCGCTCCTCCTCTCTCTCTCGATGCCTCAGCTGTTTTCGCTCTCCCTCTCTGTCTTCCCTCTCTCATCGATGGATAGAGTTAATCAGGCAATTAAGGTCTAATTAAAAGAGACTGCAGAGAGACGTAAGGGTTCGACAGCTTGTTGTGGCTAGAATAGTGGTGTGTATGTGTTTGTATAATGTTTTCTGTGCATGTCTTGGCTGCGCACACACACACTAAACCCACCACCCACTCACACCCCTTCACTCATCCCACACATACACAAGATGTTTGACCGTGTTGCATGGCTGTCAGTTGGGCTCAGCATACACCAAGTGTGTAGCAGTAGTAGTAGTAATAATAATAATAATAACACAAACACACGCACATACAATTCTTATTCTCAACAAACAGAGGTGTGGGCGATAGAGAGCATAGGTGACAAACAAAACAATGAAAGTAACAAAATAAACTTTTTACTGTTTGAAACAAACTCGTAATACACTGCTATTGCCTCTTGACCAAAGGCTATTTGTCAAACCTGACACGTCTAAAGAGATCTCTGCTTGAGTCAATGCAATCCCTCCGCCAGGCGAATTCTACAATCTAAAGCAGCTTGACAGGAAAAATAAAACAACACCTGATTTAATCTCGGAGACCCTTGTCTCCAGAGAGCAATTTCACAACAGGTAAGAGAGAGCGGGGGCTTCAAATCCAAATGAATAAGAATACATGACAAAACAGCACGCAAAGAGAGTTGGCCCACTAAGACAGCATCATGCTCCTGTAGCTCTTCTCACTCTTCTCTCGCTCATCGCTCTTTTCGCTTTCGTGGCTCTTACGGGGGCGATGCATTGCGATGCATTGCCTAGCCATGCTTCATCTAGAGTGGCTCGCCATGTTGCTGCTGTCAAGCCGACATGTAGGTATCAACAGCCAAGTAGGGTTTGGAAGCTATAGTGAAGTTAGATTGGTCAATCACGCTGAGGTATCGGAGTATTTGCATAAAGTTCAGCTCACATCGTCCAAGGGTCTCCTGCCCACTTCTCTTCTCATCACTTTTCTTCAATTGAAAATTAGTGGCTTCCGTTGTTTCATCGCCCAACATTGTACGCAGTTAACACAGGCTGCTATCGCTCTCGTCGCTCTTGATACTCTCATCGCTCTCGTCACTCCCAGACCCTGGGCATCGGATACGGGCAGTTACGTTTCATATAGGAGGAGAGGGTAGGGGGAGGAGGAGGGGTGAGGAGAAGAGGACCTGCTAAAATGGGCCCAGCTGTTCTAGTCCAACTCACTTCCTGTTACATGGGGTAATCCTACTCTGACTTCTTTCAATGAGTAGGGGATTAGCAAGAGATAAAAATGACAAAAAAAGATTGTTTAGCTGGCCAGGGGGAGGCAGATTGTTTGGCATCTGTGGATCTAGGTAAAGCTCTCTGTTAGCTTATTGCAACTGACTATGGGTTGTGGCTATGGTACACCTGCAACGTGGTATATGTAGTTGTTCATGTGCACATACACATACAGAGTTTGTCCATTTCTGTGTGTTGAAGATTTGTACTTGACTTGTTGAATGCAAATCACACTTGGATAGAAACAAAGAGAGAGAGAGGGAAGAGAGAGAAACACACACACACACACACACACACACACACACACACACACACACACACACACACACACACACAGCATGAGAGATAATTTGTCAAGAGAAGAGATATATCCCTACTGTAAAACACACTGTATCTTTCATGTGGGAGAGCATACAGGGAGTCGCCCCTGGAGATATACTGGGAACTGGGCTTTGTCCCAAATGGCACCCTATTCCCTATGTAATAAACTACTTTTGACCAACTCCTATGGGCCCTGGTCAAATGTAGTGCACTACATAGGGAATAGGGTGCCATTTGCAATGCAAACTTGCTGCCTCCTCACTGTTTCTCCTCGGGGCGAATCAGCCTCCAATTCGTTCATGTGTTGGGAGAGGAGGAGAGGAGTGTCAACCTGTATGCTTGGTGAAAAGCCTATGTTTCCCAGCTTGCTCATGGCTCCTGAGTAGGCAGAGTAGGCCAGCAGGCCCGGTTGTATTATGGAGAATAAAAGCAGGCCAGCAGGCCCGGTTGTTCCCCTGGACACCCCATCGGCATACTCCCGGATTGGAGCGGTAGTCCTGGACAGACTTGGGAAGGGAGTGAGGGAGGGAGGGATTCAATGTACAGTAGAGAAGGAGCTAGGGAGAGTGAGAAAGGGAGAGAGGGAGGGAGGGATTCAATGTACAGTACAAAGCGAAGGAGGAAGAGACAAAGGGGTAGGGAGGGAGAGAAAGAGAGGGAGGGAGAGTGATCTCATGGGATATGTCATTTCTCCTCCTTTGTCTCTTGTTTTATTCATCATTTATTCTCTTGCAAGTAGCTGTCTGGTTCTCTTTCGGTTTCACTCTTGCCAACAACACACATCAACAGTAGACATGTGCACTGAAACAAAAACACTAATAAACACATACACGGTAAAACAAACATGGTAACACACACACACACACACACACACACTCACACACAGATACCAATCTCTTATACATAGTAATAAGGGAGCTCCTTCAAGCCCAAAGCACACAATCAGTATAGGTGGAAGGTGTCCAAAATAATATTTACCCTTGATTTAGAGGCCATTTTAGATGCATTAGCTCCTCAGTAATTATGAGAAACTCCAATTATAACAATCCTCTGAAGACTAGAACCAAACTGGAGGGCTTAGGTTTGTAAAGCAATGGTGTTACAAAACCAATAACTAGCCTACTGATTTTTTTTATGCACTCATGGGGTGGATTGCAATAAGCAGGCAGAACGTAATGCGCTCCTGCAAGTTACCGCTGGATTTCATTGCTACTTACGGGAGATTACATCCACCTGCATGTTAAAACAAACTTGATTGCGACCATAAACGCACAATAATAAACCAGCAGATAAATTGTTACCATGTCAAGTGATTATGATACTAGAAAGCTGCGTCTACGTTCTCTACTCGCGCTGCCAATTAAATATCAACCTATCCGGAGTATCGGAAAACCGGAAGGCTGATGAATTTAAAAATACTTAGAGTATAAGAATATACAAATTGTAGACCTATATTTCATTCAAACATTTCACCTTAGATGTCAAAATAATATGTGTGCTATTTGAAATAACTTTATTAGACTACATTTTCATTTGATCAAAAATTTAGATTATATAGGCCTAACTCCATCACGATTGACTTGATTTAATACACATTTCCAATATGGACAGTCCAGGGATATTTTGTCCCGATCTTGATAAGAAATTACCACTCTTTTTAAAGACGAGTTGTAATTAATAACTTACATAAATTGGAAACCAAAAAATTATAAGAATAGGCTACACCATCAACATTAGTTTTCCATTCATATATGTCGGGTAAATTGCCATTGTAGATTTGCCATGGTAAGCGAGGAACTACTTTATGTCAGTTGTACGGAATGATTGTCAAATAGATCAATCGTTCTTAGTCTAGTAAAAAAACAGGATCAATTTGTTCAGATGATAATACCCACCAGAGGGCGAAATATTTGAATTGTTTTGGCAGCGATCAGGACGAAAAGATCCTCGACAACCTTGACATCCGCTTTAAGGAGCAGTAAATCAGTGGCCAGTGATGGATACAATTGAGATAAGCTGTGCGGGGGATGTTAGTGTGTATTTATCAAATCCCATAGGGTTTTATTTGTCACATGCTTCGTAAACAAGAGGTGTAGACTAACAGTGAAATGCTTACGGACCTATCCCAACAATGCAGAGAGAAATAGCACAAGGAATAATTACACGAGTAACGATAACTTGGCAATATACATGGGGTACCAGTACCTAGTCGATGTCTAGAGGTACGAGGTAATTTGATGGTTTAGCGAGAGATTACCTTGTGTTAATACGCTGGCCAATGTTTGTTGCACTAGGGGTTTTAGGCCTAGCTACATGGTCTTTAACCTGACTTGATGTGTGCATAAATGTGAGAAAGTAGGCTTGTGCGACTAGGTGTTGAATGTACAGTATATACCCGAACGACAGCTACATTACCTTAGATCCAGGGCCAGATCCTTCTTGACCTCTCGGCGAGTCCACGCAGATTACTATTTGCTAAAACGGTGCCGAAACATAAATATGTACAAAAAGGAAAAATTACAAAAGGCATGCCCATTGTCATCAAACAAAACCAGCAGCCACACGGCTCTGCCAGCTGGGACACTGACTGGCGAACCCCCTAATTGGCAGCACCTGTGTACAAATCAGGGCTTCGCTCAGCATTTAGACTCAGTTACTGCTGCCACCTGGGGATGGAGTGTGGAAGTGTATCACGGTAGTGTGTTTGTCTATGTCCTAACACTACCCTTCCCCCCATATCATAACATGTGGTAAATGTGGTAAATGGATTTGGAGTTAATTTAGTGAGTTGAGGGGTATAACAGCCAACAGTAATTTTTTAAGCTTTAACAGTCCAACCTGGAAGTATGTTGTGGAAAAGTGTGTGTGTGATATACATACCGTGCCTTCAGAAAGTATTAATACCCTTTGACTTGTTCCACATTTTGTTGTGTTAAAGCCTCAATTCAAAATGGATTAAAGAGATGTTTTTCTCACCCATCTATACCCAATAATGACAAAGTGAAAACACGTTTTTAGAAATGTTTGAAAATGTATTGAAAATGAAATACAGAAGTATCTCATTTGCATGAGTATTCACAACCCTGAGTCAATACTTTGTAAAAGCACCTTTAGCGGCGATTATAGCTGTGAGTCTTTCTGGGTAAGTCTCTAAGAGCTTTGCACACCTGGATTGTACAACATTTGCTTATTATTCTTGAAAAATTCTTCAAGCTCTGTCACGTTGATTGTTGATCATTGCTAGACTACCATTTTCAAATCCAGCCATAGATCTTCAAGCCGATTTAGTCAAAACTGTAACTAGTCTACTCAGGAACATTCAATGTCGTCTTGGTAAGCAACTCCAGTTTAGATTTGGCCTTGTGTTTAAGCATCCTGCTGAAAGGTTAATTAGTCTCCCAGTGTCTGTTGGAAAGCAGTCTGAACCAGGAAGTGCTCTAGGATTTTGCCTGTGCTTAGCTCTGTTCCGTTTCTTTTTTCCCCCACAAAAACGCCCTAGACCTTGGACAAGAATACCCATAAGATGATTCAGCCACCACCATGCTTGAAAATATGAAGAGTGGTACTCAGTCATGTGTTGTGTTTGCCCCAAACATAACGCTTTGCATTCAGGACAAAAAGTACATTTCTTTGCACGTGTGTGTGTACTTGCATGCCATGTCTATTTTAAGTGTGTGTAGATGTTGGTCATGTGCCTCAGGTCTTTCTTCAGCGAGAGGAGTGTTTTATTCGTGGTATCATGTGTTCTCCATGTGCCTGGGGATATTGGTATATGACCTTGTGTATGCTGTACATGAATACATTCATGCATGTGCTGTATCTCTGTGTATATAGTGTAATGCATCCTGGTATCAGTTAATATGCACATACAGTTGAAGTCGGAAATGTACATACATCTTTGCCAAATACATTTAAACTCAGTTTTTCACAATTCCTGAGATTTTTAATCCAAGTAAAAATACCCTGTTTTAGGTCAGTTAGGACCACCACTTTTTTTTAAGAATGTGAAATGTCAGAATAATAGCAGAGAGAATGATTTATTTCAGCTTTTATTTCTTTCATCACATTCCCAGTGGGTCAGAAGTCTACATAAACTCAATGAGTATTTGGTAGCATTGACTTTAAATTGTTTAAACTTTAACTAGGCCTCCTTGCTCGCACAAACTTTTTCAGTTCTGCCCACAAATGTTCTATAGGATTGAGGTCAGGGCTTTGTGATGGCCACTCCAATACCTTGACTTTGTTATCCTTAAGCCATTTTGCCACAACTTTGGAAGTATGCTTGAGGTCATTGTCCATTTGGAAGACCCATTTGCGACCAAGCTCTAACTTCCTGACTGATGTCTTGAGATGTTGCTTCAATATATTCAAATAATTTTCCATCCTCATGATGCCATCTATTTTGTGAAGTGCACCAGTCCCTCCTGCAGCAAGCACCCACACAACATGATGCTGCCACCGCCATGCTTCACTGTTGGGATGGTGTTCTTCGGCTTGCAAGCCTCCCCCTTTTTCCTCCAAACATAATGATGGTCATTATGGCCAAACAGTTCTATTTTTGTTTCATCAGACCAGAGGACATTTCTCCAAAACGTATGATCTTTGTCCCCATGTGTGCTTGCAAACCGTATTCTGGCTTTTTTTATGCCGGTTCTGGAGCAGTGGCTTCTTCCTTGCTGAGTGGCCTTTCAGGTTATGTCGATATAGGACTTGTTTTACTGTAGATATAGATACATTTGTACCTGTTTCCTCCAGCATCTTCACAATGTCATTTGCTGTTGTTCTGTGATTGATTTGCACTTTTCGCACCAAAGTACGTTCATCTCTAGGAGACAGAACGCGTCTCCTTCCTGAGCGGTATGACAGCTGAGTGGTCCCAAGGTGTTTATACTTGCGTACTATTGTTTGTACAGATGAACGTGGTACCTTCAGGCATTTGGAAATTGCTCCCAAGGATGAACCAGACTTGTGGAGTTCTACAATTGTTTTCTGAGGTCTTGGCTGATTTCTTTTGATTTTCCCATGATGTCAAGCAAAGAGGCACTGAGTTTGAAGGTAGGCCTTGAAATACATCCACAAATTGACTCAAATGATGTCAATTAGCCTGTCAGAAGCTTCTAAAGCATGACATAATTTTCTGGACTTTCCCAAGCTGTTTAAAGGCACAGTCAACTTAGTGTATGTAAACTTCTGACCCACTGGATTTGTGATACAGTGTTTACAGACAGTGAAATAACCTGTCTGTAAACAATTGTTGGAAAAATTACTTGTGTCATGCACAAAGTAGATGTCCTAACCGACTTGCCAAAACAATAGTCTGTTAACAAGAAATTTGTGGAGTGGTTGAAAAACGAGTTTTAATGACTCCAACCTAAGTGTATGTAAACTTCCGACTTTAACTGTAGTGATTATTTTGCAAAAATACGTGCATCACCAGCCATCATGTCTTAGTGAATGAGGGAGCCATTTTCCCTGTTCCAATATCCACACTAGCATACTACAGAGCACTATTCTAATAGTGATCACATCCACACAGGACAATTTGATCGCTATAATCAGTTGAATACTTTAACCACATTCACTATTCAGACTTGAGATAAGTTGACTTAATATGGACTTACAGGGATAGTTCAGGATTTTGGCAATAAACCCCTTCTATCTACTTTGCACGAGTCCTATGAATTTGTGGATTCCATTTTTGTCTCTGCGTGCAGTTTAAAGGAAGTTGCTAACTGGCACAATTGCTAACCATGGAAATAGCTAGCATTCTAGCTGTCCTTACAGACTTCAAGTCATTGCTCTAACGCTAGTTATCATTGTCCCGCAAAACTACCTCTAACTTCCTTCATACTGGATGCAGAGACATAACAATGGTATCCACGAGTTCATCTGACTTTGGTGAAGTAGATAAATCCCGATGTCACGGCTGTCTGAAGAATGGGACCAAGGCGCAGTGTGTGTTTCGTTTCACATTTTATTTAAACTGTGAAACTATGCAAAACATACAAATAAACTCCTAAACAAAACAACACACCGTGACGAAGCGGTGCAACATACACTTACTCAAAATACAATCTCCCACAAACCCAGGTGGGGAAAAACAACTACTTAAGTATGATCTCCAATTAGAGACAATGATGACCAGCTGCCTCTAATTGGAGATCATCCCCCCAAAAAAACATAGAAATACAGAAACAAGAACATGACAACATAGAAAATCTAAACTAGACACAACCCCATCACACCCTGACCTACTCTACCATAGAAAATAAAAGCTTCTATGGTCAGGACGTGACACCCGAAATATCCTTTAAGTCAATAAAGCATAAAAAAATGAATCTCAAGTCTGACTAAGCAGAGTGTAAAGCCACAGAGATTGGGATATATAGGGCAGAAGGGGTGGCTGTGTTTTTTAACCTGGCAGCAGAAGGCATGTGTGGCATTTGCCTGCTTTCGCGTGGGCGCCCGTGGGTCATGAGGGGTACTGCTGTGCCCTCCCCACACTCTGGACCAGATGGTGACCAGGAAGGGTGCTGGCTGTCCTCCTACCGCTGGTGACATCATCCCCCAGGACCGTACTAGCAGATCAACAGGGGAGAGAGAGTGGGTGGGGAGAGAAAGAGAGAGAGAGAGCAAGCGAGAGAATGACGGTGCCTGCAAAGGAAGGCAGAGGGAGCCATTGGGCTTTGGTATAGCCTTAACTTGGCAGTCATGAGCCATTGGAGTAGACCATGTAACCTTTATTTAACTAGGCAAGTCAGTTAAGAACAAATTATTATTTACAATGATGGCCTACCCCAGCCAAACCCGGACAACGCTGGGCCAATTGTGCGCCGCCCTATGGGACTCCTGAACACAGCCAGATGTGATGCAGCCTGGATTCAAACCAGGGACTGTAGTGACCCCTCTTGCACTGAGATGCAATGCCTTAGACCGCTGCGCTACTCGGGAGCCCATAATTGAAACCTAAAATGCTTTACAGTCAAGAAGGGATGACCTAAACTCAAAACTCTTGTCAGGAGAGTACCAGGACCCCAAAACCAAAATTGTGTGGATACCTAGATAATTGTTTATGTATGGCCCCTGAGAATCAATAATCAAAACTGTTGGCTTGCCTCATTGGTTACAACTTAGCATTAACACCATGGAGTGTAAACCAATGAGAGTGGTAGGGGTTAGCATGCTGTATATTTGTACCATCCCCTTAATATGCCCTATGTGACTTGCTCCTCAGTGAATTGAGGCATGTCACTGAACTGTAGCATCATGTAGACAGACAAAAGTTTACATGTGTACATGTATCTCCAGTCGTGTCTGTGTTCCTCAGCACCTTGGGAATAGCTAATTGAGTTGATGAAGTTTGGAAGATTGACTGGGGAAGATGGCTGACAAAGTGTCTCTTTGTCATGAGGGCCCATGACAGTGTGTGTGTGTGTGTGTGTGTGTCTGTCTGTGTGCGTGCGTGCATGTCTGTGTGTGTGCGAGTGCCAGTATGTGCCACTATGGAACTTAAAACTTCTTCAGGCTAGGGTCTATTTTTCTCCACTTCCTGTCTGACTGACGTGTCCAAAGAAAACTGCCTATTACTCAGGCCCAAAAGCCAGGATATGCATATAATTGGTACCATTGGATAGAAAACACTTTGAAGTTTGTAGAAATGTTACAATGACATATGAGACTATAACACAATAGATATGGTAGGAGAAAATCCAAAGAAAAACCAACCAGATATTTTCTTTTTTGAGAGAGCCCGTGCTCTTACAATGGAAAGTATAGGGGCATATCCAAATGCAGCTCCCAGATTGCAATTCCTATGACTTCCACTAGATGTCAACAGTCTTTGTTCAAGGTTTCAGGCTTGTTTCTTCCAAAACGTTTTAGTACTGGGACTCAGAGTTGGAAATCAGTCTGTGGGTGTGGCGAAGAGGATGCGCACCTGCTAATATCGTTTTCCTATTGAACATACTTCTTTCCGTATGAAATATTATAGTTTAAATACATTTTAGGGTACCTGAGAATTAAATAGAAATGTATTTTGACTTGTTTTAACAAAGTTTAGCGGTAGCTTTTTGGATTCCTTTCTCTGCATGGATTACTCAAATCGATGGCACCAACTAAACTGACTTTTTGGGATATAAAGAAGGATTTTATCTAACAGAACAACACTACATGTTGTAGCTGGGACCCTTTGGATTGCAAATCAGAGGAAGATTTTAAAAAAGTTAGTGAATATTTAATCGCTATTTGTGAATTTATGAAGCCTGTGCCGGTGGAAAAATATGTTGATGTGGGCCACCCTCCTCAAACAATCGCATGGCATGCTTTTGCTGTAAAGCCTATTGTAAATCGGACAGTGCAGTTAGATTGTCACGTCCTGATCCTAGTAAGATGTCATTTTCTATAGTAGAGTAGGTCAGGGCGTGACAGGGGGTGTTTTGAGTTGTTCTATGTTTTCTATTTCTATGTTTAAGTTCTAGTTTTTCTATTTCTATGTTGGGATTGTTTGGGTTGATCTCTAATTGGAGGCAGCTCCTCGTTGCCTCTGATTAGAGATCATATTTAAGTAGGGGTTTTTCTTCCTGGGTTTTGGTGGGTAGTTGTTTTCCGTTTTGTCTGTAGTACCTGACGGAACTGTTTGGTCGTTTTGTTGTTTTCTGTTTAGTGTATGTCACCTGACGGAACTGTTGTCGGTCGTTTTGTTGTTTTGTTAAAGTATATTCATTAAAAGTAAATATGAGCACTATACACGCTGCGCCTTGGTCCCATTTATACGACCCGCGTTACATAGATTAACAAGAATTTAAGCTTTTAACCGACATAAGACACTTGTATGTACCTAAATGTTTAATATCCATATTTTTTATGATTATTTATTTGAATTGCGTTTTCACCGGAATTTCACCGGAAGTTGTCGACAGCGGGACGCCTCGCCCTAATTAATTAGGCCCTGTGATGGATGTTGTGCCAGACACACGTCAACACCAAACCCTCTTTTTTCCCCAGAGACCCTGGCTTCCTCATAGGTAGTAGTCCCACTATTTGGACAGTCATACTATCAACAAACCATCTGTTGATAAGCAACTACTTGCTAAGGTTTCAGTTAGAGTTAGGTTTAGAGTAAGGTTTAGGGTAAGGGTTAGGGTTAGTGGATAGTTAGTTGAAATGTTGTTCACAGTTATTGAACATCTACTGAATATCTGAACTCCACCGTCTACCTCTGTATACTGTACTTCCTCTCTTTCTTCCTCATTTGACATGCGTCAGCTAATGGTGATTGTTTGCAAGTGATACCTGCTGGAGTGGGGTGGGGTTTTGCCTTTAAATGCCCAGTGTTTAGCTGATTTATTTTATCGTGTACAGGTTGGAGTGCTCTAAAGGCAAAACCCCGCCCCACTCCAACAGGTAGCACCATTCGTTGACGCATGTCAAACCAGGAAGAGCAGCTGCTGCATGTGCAACAGCTAATGGGGACCCTAATAAACTAAACTAAACAAGGTATTCTTCTCCCTGTAAAGTGGGGATCTCTAAATAAAGGCAGAGGAGAGGAGAGTTGACCTGACTGTGAGGCTGAGACAGGGACACACACGGCAGGTAGCAACCGAGCAACACTCTGACACTGAAACTCAGCGCACAGTCATCCATCACCACGGCAACGCCGCCTGTCGGAGCCCGCAGCCTGGAGACGTCAGGGCGGGGGCAGATGGGAGGGGGGATGCGGCCCCTAATGTTCCAGCGGCATGGCCGGAACCACAGTGAGACAGGGGCAGGAGGTAGAGTATGTGCACTGACACACATTGAATATATTGTTTTAAACAACTCAGGTATTTCAGCAGTACATTTTAAAATACACTATAATTCCAAATGGTAGCACATAGTGACTCTTTCAAAGTTGTCCTATTTAAGCAGATGGAGAATGATGATGTGGTATTTATAGCCACATCGAGATATATATATATATATATATATATATATATATATATATATATATATATAATTTGGTTGTACCAATAAATTTATGTCAAATTGATACATTTCTGAGGTAAAAATATTGAAGTGTAGTGTTCAGCAGTTATCAAACTATACACGTTACAGTAACTAGGAACTACATCATTTTGGTTCAGTATTTAGCAGTTTTGAGCAGTTTGATTAAATTATAGTCATTTTTATTTTAACAAATTACAAGAAAATCATTTTGATGATCTGTTTAGATTTTTGTCCTTAAGAGTTGTGAAAATGTACCACATACAGTTAAAGTCGGAAGTTTACATACACTTAGGTTGGAGTCATTAAAACTCGTTTTTCAACCACTCCACAAATTTCTTGCTAACAAACTATAGTTTTGGCTAGTCTGTTAGGACATCAACTTTGCGCATGACACAAATAATAAAAAAAAAAATGTTTACATACAGATTATTTCACTTCTAATTCACTGTATCACAATTCCAGTGGGTCATAAGTTTACATAGACTAAGTTGACTGTGCCTTTAAACAGCTTGGGAAATTCCAGAAAATGATGTCATGCTTTAGAAGCTTCTGATAGGCTAATTGACATCATTTGAGTCAATTGGAGGTGTACCTGTGGATGTATTTCAAGGCCTACCTTCAAACTCAGTGAGTCTTTTCTTGACATCATGGGAAAATCTAAAGAAATCAGCCAAGACCTCAGAAAACAACTGTAGAGCTCCACAAGTCTGGTTCATCCTTGGGAGCAATTTCCAAATGCCTGAAGGTACCACGTTCACCTGTACAAACAATAGTACGCAAGTATAAACACCAAAGGACCACGCAGCTGTCATACCGCTCAGGAAGGAGACGGGTTCTGTCTCCTAGAGAGGAACGTACATTGGTGCGAAAAGTGCAAATCAATCCCAGAACAACAACAAAGGACCTTGTGAAGATGCTGGAGGAAACAGGTACAAAAGTATCTATATCCACAGTAAAACGAGTCCTATATTGACATAACATGAAAGGCCACTCAGTAAGGAAGAAGCCACTGCTCCAAAACCGCCATAAAAAAGTCAGAATACAGATTGCAACTGCACATGGGGACAAACATCGTACTTTTTGGAGAAATGTCCTCTGGTCTGATGAAACAAAGAACTGTTTGGCCTAATGACCATTGTTAGGAAAAATGGGGAAGCTTGCAAGTCGAAGAACACCATCCCAACTGTGAAGCACGGGGGTGGCAGCATCATGTTGTGGGGGTGCTTGCTGCAAGAGGAACTGGTGCACTTCAACAAATAGATGACATCATGAGGATGGAAATGTATGTGGATAAATTGAAGCAACATCTCAAGACATCAGTCAGGAAGTTAGAGCTTGGTCGCAAATGGGTCTTCCAAATGAACAACGACCCCAAGCATACTTCCAAAGTTGTGGCAAAATGGCTTAAGGACAACAAAGTCAAGGTATTGGAGTGGCCATCACAACGCCCTGACCTCAATCCATTGGAAAATGTGTGGACAGAACTGAAAAATCTTGTGCGAGGAAGGAGGCCTACAAACCTTACTCAGTTACACCAGCTCTGTCAGGAGGAATGGCCATAATTCACACAACTTATTGGGGGATGCTTGTGGAAGGCTACCTGAAACGTTTGACCCAAGTTAAACAATTTAAAGGCAATGCTACCAAATACTAATTGAGTGTATGTAAACTTCTGACCCACTGGGAATGTGATGAAAGAAATAAAAGCTGAAATAAACCATTCTCTCTAGTATTATTCTGACATTTCATATTCTTAAAATATAGTGGTGATCCTAACTGACCTAAGACAGGGAATTTTTACTAGGATTAAATGACAAGAACTGTGAAAAAACTGAGTTTAAATGTATTTGGCTAAGGTGTATGTAAACTTCCGACTTCAACTGTAAGTCCGGGTCGCGGGGGAATTGCAGTGGAGTCGCAAAAAATGAATAAGAATGGGAACAAAAAATTAAGCGTACAGATCATTTTCTGGGATAATACAAATGTTTTTGTGTAAATGTATGTATTTGTTGTCTTCATTTTCATAAGAGAGATGACAATGTAATGATTTTAAGGTTATTTGTTGATGTGAATATCCACATTTTCCGATTTTTAAAGTTTTGTCATTAGATTTGATGTGGGGTTACCAGAATTTATAGCCCAATAGATTATAGTGGTGTGTGTGTGTGTGTGTGTGTGTGTGTGTGTGTGTGTGTGTGTGAGAGAGAGAGAGTTGTCAGAACTAAGAGAAACCATGCAAGCCTATTTTTGTATGTCTCACAAATATTCATCAGCGTTTTCAAGTCATAAGCTAGTGTGAGCACATTTATGTAAAGAGTGTTTACTTTTGAAGATGCTGTGTGGTGGAGGACAACTGATAAACATCAAATCAGACAAAACACAGTCAGACTTTGAGCAGTAGTTGATAGAGTTGCTCATATTTTGATAGTACGAAAATACTTCAAACTGTCACCAAGCTTATTAAAATTAACAGTAATTGTTTGTCTAACATCGTTGGATATGTTGCGAACCTCGTTCTAGACTCATTTGAATCCAAATGACAATTAAGTCTGATGATCTCATCGACAGTGTCGTCAGCAGATTAGGGAACACAAACCAATCATAGTCGGCGAGATGAAAAGGAATAAGAAAACAATAATGACATTATGATATTATTCATCCCAATCTTGATTGTTTACGAAAGCTGCCTGAAATGTCCCTGGCGAACGGAGCATTTCAGTGCCATCTTTTGGCCAAAACCACTGAGGAATTGTGGCTAGTTATAAAGCCCCAAACGCCATTGAAACCGAACCATACAGCTTGGTAAATGTTTTTGCAGTCTGGTAGGCCTACAAACTGTACAGTTTGTGATTAGCTTTTTCCCCGAGAGTTGAAAAAGTACCACGAGTGACTGTCCATTTCCATGAACAAACAACTGAACTGGAGTTTCAACTAACTGTAGTCTGTTACACTTGAGTGTTGGCCTCGATGGAATTTGATGAAGCAAATGGTTTATTAGATCTTGACCTCTGGGGTTTACCAAAAATGTCAATGTTTTTCCAAAGGCTTACATGACACTGATCAGAATAGGAAACTGTACACAGTACAGTCAAATGAGTGAACTTTTTCATTAACACATTTACCAATCAAACCAAAATGTATTTCAAAGGGCAATCACAACACCAATCAGAATGTGGAACTGTAAAGTAGATGTATTTCCAAAGGCATATGCAAAACCAATAAGAATTGGAAACTGTACACAGTATATTGCACAAATCTTTTCAGGAATACATAAACAGCCTGAACAGTCAGTCTCTTTGTGTCTTCAATTCCCGAAACTATACAATTACAGTATGGTTGGTGCACTGAACACTAGGGATGGGTATTTGAAATTATTTGATCGGTGACAGTTCTTGTGGAACCTCAGTTATGTGCACGCCTGTAATTGCTATTTGATGTTGAGAAAGTAGCGTACCATTGTCAGTGCTGACTGGAGGGCTAAATGAGCTAGCTCAATGCACTGTCATAAAAAACTACATTGCATAGGGGTACTGTGATGCACATTCATGATCATTTGTATCTATTAAACATAATTCCTTGGCATATACTTCTTCCTATTTCAAAATGTATTTGGCTGGTATTTTAGGAGTCTCTGTGTGTGTGGAAAATGGACAATAAAGTGGCCTTCTTTTAAACAGGTTTGGTGGTGAGATTGTATTTCTGTCTGTAATAAAGGCCTTTTGTGGGGTAAAACTCATTCTGATTGGGTGGACCTGGCTCCCCAGTGTGTACACCCCTACCCAGTCATGTGATATCCATAGATTAGAGCCTAATTCGTTTGTTTAAATTGACTGATTTCCTTATATGAACTGTAACTCAGTAAAATCTTTGAAATTGTTGCATGTTGCGTTTATATTTTTGTTCAGTATTGTCACACCCTGACCTTAGAGATCCTTTTATGTCTCTATTTTGGTTGGTCAGGGCGTGAGTTGGGGTGGGCATTCTATGTCCTTTTTTCTATGTTTGGTATTTCTTTGTTTCGGCAGGGTATGGCTCTCAATTAGGGACAGCTGTATATCGTTGTTGCTGATTGGGAGCCATAAGTAGGCAGCCTGTTTTCTTTTGGGTTTTGTGGGTGGTTATTTTCTGTTTAGTGTTTTGCACCTGACGGAACTGTTTGGTTGTTCTTTTGTTTGCTTGTCGCATTAGTGTTCAGTTTTATCATTAAAATGACGAACACTTACCACGCTGCATTTTGGTCTGATTTCTCTTCCCCTTCATCCGAGGACGACGAAGACCGTTACAAGTATATACATTATTATTTATTTAACCTTTATATAACTAGGCAAGTTAGTTAAAAACAAATTCTTATTTACAATTCCTTAAACCGCTGCGCCACTCGGGAGCCCGAGTGCACTGGGTATACTAAAACAGCAAACTTTGCAATGAAAGGTTCTGTACGTACACTGAGTTTGCAAAACATTAAGGACACCTGCTCTTTCCATGACATAGACTGATGAGGTGAATCCAGCTGAAAGCTATGATCCCTTATGTCACATGATAAATTAATGGATTGTGAACGGGCAAGACAAAATATTTAAGTGCCTTTGAACAGGGAATGGTAGTAGGTGCCAGGCACACCGGTTTGTGTCAAGAACTGCAAAGCTGCTAGATTTTTCACGCTCAACAGATTCCGTGTGTATAAAGAATGGTCCACCACCCAAAGGACATCCAGCCAACTTGACACAACTGTGTGAAGTATTGGAGTCAACATGGGCCAGCATCCAGTGGAATGCTTTCAACACCTTGTAGAGTCTATGCTCAATGAATTGAGGCTGTTCTGAGGGCAAAGGGGTAGGGTGCAACTCAAAAGGAAGGTGTTGCTAATGTTTGGTACATTCAGTGCCTTCGTAAATTATTCAGAACCCTTGATTTTTTTTTCCCCACATTTTGTTAATTTACAGTGTTGGAATCGGCTAAACTTTGAACATTGAGATATTAAATAAATGATAGAGAAGAAGAAGCCTTGAATAGGAGAAGTGGAAGAGACTGGGTTTTCTGTCAGAAGTTAAGGGTTTTCTGTAAAAAGCCAGAAGGCTTTGGAATGTGTTTTGATGGAGGAGAGGAGAGCAATGTGTTGATATAGGGAAGACGGATGGATATCTGTGGATTAGGTGAAGGAGGGGTTGAGGTCAGGAGGTGAGGGGTGAGGTCAGTTCCCCTGAAGGGAGTAATCAGGGTTAGTATCTGGTTACCTTCTTTCTCTTGGGCATAAACTAAGAATTGGAGAGAGGGAGTGTCTTAAGTAGGGTGTATATAACCAATGGAGAGAAATGTTTTTTACTGTCTGATTACTACTGTACAGAACCTTTGGGAAGAATTAAACTTGGTTAAAGCTTCTCTAGTGTCCGTGAGTTATTTACTCTGAAAAATAAGAACCTAACAACAGCCTTATTCTAAAATTGATTAAATCGTTTTTCCCCCTCATCAATCTACACACAATACACCATAATACTCCATAATGACAAAGCAAAAACCTTTATTTTTTAATTTCTTTTATATTTGCTCATTTAAAAAATATATGAAATATCACATTTAAATAAGTATTCAGAGCCTTTACTCAGTACTTTGAAGCACCTTTGGCAGCGATTACAGCCTCGAGTCTTCCAGGGTATGACGCTACAAGCTTGGCACACTTGTATTTGGCACACTTGTACTTGGATCTCTGCAGATCCTCTCAAGCTCTGTCAGGTTGGATGGGGAGCGTTGCTGCACAGCTATTTCAGGCCTTTTCAGAGATGTTAGATCGGGTTCAAGTCCAGGCTCTGGCTAGGCCACTCAAGAGACTTGTCCCGAAGCCACTCCTATGTTGTCTTGGCTGTATGCTTAGGGTCATTGTCCTGTTGGAAAGTGAACCATTGTCCCAGTCTGAGGTCCTGAGCGCTCTGGAGCAGGTTTTCATCAAGGATCTCGCTGTACTTTGCTCCGTTCATCTTTGCCTCGATCCTGACTAGTCTCCCAGTCCCTGCTGCTGAAAAACATCCCCACAGCATGATGCTGACACCAACATGCTTCACCGTAGGGATGGTGCTAGGTTTCCTCCAGACGTGACGTGTGGTATTCAGGCCAAAGAGTTCAATCTTGGTTTCATCAGACCAGAGAATCTTGTTTCTCATGGTCTGAGAGTCTTTAGGTACCTTTTGGCAAACTCCAATTGGCTGTCATGTGCCTTTTACTGAGGAGTGGCTTCCGTCTGGCCACTCTACCATAAAGGCCTGATTGGTGGAGTGCTGCAGAGATGGTTGTCCGTCTGGAAGGTTCTCCCATCTCCACATAGGAACTCTAGAGCTCTGTCAGAGTCACCATCGGGTTCTTGGTCACCTCCCTGACCAAGGCCCTTCTCCCCCGATTGCTCAGTTTGGCTGGGCGGCCAGCTCTAGGAGTATTGGTGGTTCCATACTTCTTTCATTTAAGAATGATGGAAGCCACTGTGTTCTTAGAACCTTCCATGCTGCAGAAATGGTTTGGTACCCTTCCCCAGATCTGTGCCTTGATACAATCCTGTCTCGGAGCTCTACAGACAATTCCTTTGACCTCATGGCTTGGTTTTTGCTCTGACATACACTGTCAACTGTGGGTCCTTATGTGCGTATACAGTTGTTTGCCTTTCCATATCATGTCTAATCAATTGAATTTACTACAGGTGGACTCTAATCAAGTTATAGAAACATCTCAAGGATGATCAATGGAAACAGGATGCACCTGAGCAAAGGGTCTGAATACTTATGTAAATAAGCTATTTCTGTTATTTATTTTTGTATAAATTTGTAAAAGATTCTATAAACCTGTTTTCACTTTGGCATTATAGGGTATTGTGTGTAGATTGCTGAGGAATTTTCTTTATTTAATCCATTTTAGAATAAGGCTATAAAAAGTCAAGGGCTCTGAATACTTTCCGAAGGCACTGTAAAGTCATTCATAAGCATGTTTAGAATTACAGGAAATTAGCTTTAAAACTGCAACATTTTCTCTTAACCTCATGACAAAATGTGTAGAATAGCAGGTAGCAGGAAGTGTGCCCCCCCCCCAATAAAAAGCAGGACATTTGGGAATCCTGGGATGGGGCCCTTACTGTTCGTAAGATATACTTTTGGTCTTGCTCTTTGTAAGGTGAGTACGTGTAGGGTTGGTTAGGAGGATTACATCAAAGCAGCACAGTTAAGAGGCATCCCTCATGATCATACATAATAATTATGTACCTGGTAAGGAGCATGGTGGTAATGTAGTAGAGTTAAAATGGTTATTCCAGCAAACTTCAAATTATTAGAATAGTACACAACGCAGAACAGAACAATCAGGTTGAGGGTCAGTGGCCAAAGCCCGCGAACAGGAATATTCCAAGTTCAGACAGAAGGGGGGAGTCAGATCGCCAGGAACTTTACTTTTGGTTTCTAATTTTAATTGTTGCGCTACTGGTGATGCCTGTTGATGTTAGGTAGGCAGCTACAGTAGCTGAATGATGTTAACATCTTCAGGTTTTGTTTCATTAAATGTATTTTATTTTATCTGGGTGCTTACGTCACCTACTAACACCCTGGTACTACCCTTAGCTCCCGCTCTCCTCAGTCTGAGAAAACACTGAGAGAGAAAGGTACGGGTTGCAGATTACTCCTTTGTAGAAGTCCGTAACGTGAAATAAATAAAACGTCCCAAGGTTAATGCTGTAGATATTGTTATAAGGGGATGTGAGACTATCGAAACACGTAACTTTCAGAGTTTTATTGTTGTTATTAATATAGTTACAGAGTGCTAAAAGTGTTGCTAGCTAGCATGACTTTCTGTGATGCAGAAGGCTAGCTGAGCTGCCGACTAGTGATGGTGGTGCATTATGGGGGATGTAGTTTTTGCCCTCTAAGGCGATTTTACGTTGTAACTTGTTTGTGTTGCAGTGGTTTTGTACATGAGTTGTTGTATTTTGCTACTATCAACACTGAAAGTACCTAGCAATGTATTGGGGATGTGAGACAGGATATGTGTTTTACCTTTCTTCATGCTCCTGTGTAGAACAACTTGTCAGGCGTTGCATTGGAGACTGATGTGTTCCTGTCCTGTCTTTTCATAATACTATTGCAGGTATGGTTCTATTGTCTAAGAATTAAGATTATACATTCTTTGTATTAAGGACTGGTTATTATTTTATACTATACATTATGGCTTTATGTATGAGTGTGATTGTGAGAGTCTGAGAAAACACTGAGAGAGAAAGAACAACTTGTCAGGCGTTGCATTGGAGACTGATGTGTTCCTGTCCTGTCTTTTCATAATACTATTGCAGCAGATCAACATAAAAGCCTTAAAGACAGCCGTGGTGTCGCTCTTCAATTCTGGGTTCTCCTGTGGTGCATAAGGAACCCGCTACAGTAAGCAAATATTGCTGCTGTAGGGCTTTCTGTTTTCTTGCAGCTTTCTATAAATTAGCTGGCTCCATTATTGTACTTTTTGAGTTCTGTGCTAAAACAGGAAAAATAACACTCCTACTGTAGGTTACATTGATGCTCATTTTGGGCTTAGTGTGTGTGTGTGTGTTTGTTTGTGTGTGTGTGTTGTGCATGTTCATGTGCCAACGTGGACATATGTTTATGTGTGTGGTAGCATAAGAGTGGGCTTTACAGTAGCATAAGAGTGGCAGGTAATGCCAGGAAGGAGAGAGGGAGGGAGGGAGGGAGGGTGACTGACGGCTGGGTCGTTCTACCAATTTGGTGCCTTTTGAGAAGTGTATCTTGGAGAGAAAAAAAAAAGTTTGATTTCACTTAATTTCAACATTCTGTCATAAAGCGCACATAAAAAACATGTTTTCCCATCTCAAGAGGTTTAAAAAAGTACTATAGTAAGTGCCTATTAAGTGCCAAATAATGTAACAGGGTTGACCGCAACATGGTGATGATTTAATCTTAAATCAGCCATAGATCCCCTTGTGACAGGGGGAATGGAAGCTTGCTGTGTGCAACATGGAGTGGCAATTGAATGCAAGCTTCACAAAAACATTTGAAGTGTTAAAACATTTCTAGCCCTGTCTATCTATGGGTAATAGGGTTGACATGGTATGCTCAACCCACTCAGTTTTCCACTACAAAACACCAGGAAATGGCCAAAATGAGTAGAACCAGCACCTGCTTTTACACTATGATTTGACAATTATGCTGAATGTTTAATTAGATTTTTTTTTTTTAAAGGTTTCACAATATTAAATCAAGAGTTCAGTTCACGTAAAAGGGTTGATCTTAAATGAGGGACATAAGTAAATGAATCACTAATCACATTAAATAAATAATAATCTTCAGAAATGACTGTCAAAGCAACAAAATAACTAGGGCCTTGCAATAACGGTGAAAACCATGGTTATGTGGGTTAAAATTATCTTCCAAGAAGTCACAGCGTGTGCACAGATCGAGGGAGATACCAAAATGCGGAATTTCTTGGCACTTTAGCAAGTCTTTATTCGTATAAAAAATCGGATTTATTGAATTGTCCATGTGGTCTATATTAAAGGGGCACTTATTTTAATACAGTGCCTTTAGAAATTAGTCATACCTCTTGACTTATTCCACATTTTGTTGTGTTACAGCTTGAATTCAACATTTTATTAAATCATTTTTGTTACATACAAAACTCCATAATGACAAACTGAAAACATGTTTTTAGGCATTTTTGCAAATGTATTCAAAATGAAATACAGAAATATCTTATTTACATAAGTATTCACAACCCTGAGTCAATACATGTTAGTATCACCTTTGGCATCGATTACAGCTGTGAGTCTTTTTGAGTAAGTCTCTAAGAGCTTTGCACACCTGGATTGTACAATATTTGCACATTATTATTTTTTCAATTCTTCAAGCTCTGTCAAGTTGTTTGTTGATCATTGCTAGGCAGCCATTTTAAGTCTTTCCATATATTTGAAGCCGAATTAAGTCAAAACTTTAACTAGGCCACTCAGGAAAATTCTTGGTAAGCAACTCCAATGTATATTTGGCCTTGTGTTTTAGGTTATTGTCCTGCTGAAAGGTGAATTTGTCTCCAAGTGTCTGGTGGAAAGCAAACTGAACCAAGTTTTCCTCTAGGATTTTTCCTGTGCTTAGCTCTATTCTGTTTATTTTTATCCTAAAAACAAAAACTCCCTAATCCTTGCCGATGATAAGCATACCCATAACATGATGCAGCTACCACCCTACTTGGTATTCAGTGATGTGTTGTATTGGATTTTCCCCAAACATAATGCTTTGTATTCAGGACATAAAGTGAATTTCTTTGCAATTTTTGGGGGACATTTTACTTTAGCACCTTATTGCAAACAGGATGCATGTTTTGGAATATTTGTATTCTGTACAGGCTTCCTTCTTTTTAGTCTGTAATTTAAGTTAGTATAGTGGAGTAACTACAATGTTGTTGATCCATCCTCAGTTTTATCCTATCACAGCCATTCAACCCTGTAACTGATTTAAAGTCACCATTGGCCTCATGGTGAAATCATTGAGTGGTTTCCTTTCTCTCCAGCAACTGAGTTAGGAAGGACACCTGTATCTTTGTAGTGATTTGGTATATTGATATTATGTGACTTGTTAAGCAAATGTTTACGCATGAATTTATTTAGCCTTGCCATAACAAAGGGATTTAATACTTATTGACTCAAGACATTTAAGCTTTTCATTTTTTATTAATTTGCAAACAGAAAATCTCAATTTAATCCATTTGAAAGTCAGGCTGTAACACAGCAAAATGTGGAAAAAGTGAAGGGGTGTGAATACTTTCTGAAGGCACTGTATATCAGACTTTTACAATTCATTATTGGTGCATTATCTCTACTTAACATATCAAAGGGACTCAAAAGGCACTCTTTTCATGGAACGACCTGACTATAGCAGAGAAACTTCTAACAGCTCTGTGTGCCTGCGTGTCTCTAATAAAACACCATAATAACACATTTTCCACAATGCTACAGGAGTGTTTACTCCTGGCCTACCATTTAATTAAGCCTTTAAACAGGGCAATTCTCCCTGGAAAAAGATTGTGCACAACGTCAACACTCCCGACAGCACAAATCTGCATTTGGGCATGACAGAGCCAGAGGAGAGGGGTGGCAAAAAAAAATACAACAGAAAAACATGGCTGCTATGTTTATTTTCAAACTAACATTATTAAAGCCCACACAAATAAATCCAATTAACTCTGCTGGCCAGCAACGATTACAGCCTCACTGCTGCCTGAGACACCTGCCGCTAGAAACGTAACACATATTTCATATTTTTAGGCTCTGATAAATTTTGCGCCGCACCCAATCACCGCTGAGGTGCTATGATGAATGAGCTGTTATGGGAGGGAGGGACGGAGAGGAATCAAGTTTTTCATCTGCCCTCCTTGTGTTTTTCTTCCATCGTTTATCTGCAGAGGTCAACAGCTGAGGTCAGTGTGTGTATCCCTTTACTTGACCCCGCGTGTACACAACCATCCGTTCTGTGTGTGTGTGTCTATATTCATGTGCATATGGGTGTGTGTTTGCTCTGTGGTATGCCAATGACAAATATCAACATCTCTAAGTGGCATGAGTCTTCTAAAACAGCACAGCGTTCTTCAATGCACCCTCAACCTCACTACGCCACACAGTTTCTGCAGACAAGATACAAGATAAAAAGATAACACCTATAAAAAACCCTCATAGAAGAAAGCACAATATCCAGCTTGCCCTAATTTATCCACATAGTAAACACAAGCAACACCCAAACATCCCCCACATCAATCAAACCCAAGCCAAGGCATCCTGAGGCCCAATCAAAACTCTCCACAGGACAGTTGTGGTGGAGTAATACACAAGTCTGCAGAGCCATATCTCTCCACAGGGCCCTGTTTGGTGAAGCGGAGGGATATGAGCGTTACCTTGGCTGACTGGTAGTGACAGGGCCAGCCAGGGGAGCTACAGTAGCTAGGAGCCCAGGGTGTTATGATGGATGGAGCAAAGCCTGTGTGTTGAACAGGAGCTCTTCAAACCCTGTTGTCTGTTCTCTGGGCCTGGCATACTGCCTGACTGGCTGTATACACTTCATACTGTGGATGTCAACACTGAGAAGAGAGGTGCTGTCTCAAATGTTACCTTGGATGAAATTCGCTATCATTCACAAGGATGGAGAGATTTGAGGTGTCAAATATGTGTGTTTGAGGTGTGTATGTGCAGTAGGGTTGTAAAATTCTGGTAACTTTCCCGATTCACAGGTTTTCCAGAAATACCGGTTGAAGGATTCACAGATTTCCTGCTTATTCACATCTGATTCCAGGAGTCTTCCAACTGGAATTTCTAGAAAATCTTGACATTTTTGGGAATATTTACTGGAATTTTGCAGCCATAGAGTGTAGTATGTATACGTTATTGTCACTGCAGTGTTTTTAATGTTGACATAATTATGAAATGTGTTTTCACTTTATTGGATTTGTAGGATATGTTTCTGTTCATTTGTGTCTGCAGCCTAAGTGTGTGGAAGTATTCTCATATTTGTTTATGACTTTGTGTGTGTGTGTGTGTTTTGACCTTAACAAGGGCCCCAGGACCAGTGGAATCAAAATAGCCCCATAACATCAAAGATCCACCTCCATATTTTACACTAGGTATGTGGTTTGTTTCTGCTAATGCATTCATATTTCGATGCGAAGCCCACCACTGGTGTGCGTGGCCAAAGAGCTCTATTTTCATGTCATCTGACCATAGCACCGGTTCCAATCGATGTGCCGATACCGTTTAGCAAACTACAGGCGTTTACATTATGTTGGATGATATTAGAGCTCTTTTGGCACTAATGATGCCCCCTTTCCTCACTCCCTCTCTTCCTTATCTGTGTTCTTCTACCTCCTGCTCTAGTTTCCACCACCTCTTTCTATTTCTCCCATGTCTGTGACCCTCTCTCCTTTTCCTTTCAACACTTTTTTTCTTTATCAACAATACATCCCTCTCTCCCTCTTCCTCTCTGTCTCCATCTTTTCATCATATCACAGTAATGTAAGCATCCATGAGACAATAAGGCAAAGACTCTCAAATTAGTGAAGCAATATAGAGCTTACTAAACACTAATGAGTATCTCCATAACATAAAAGGGCTGTACATTTATGTTTTTATACATAGCTAATCAGTCAATTAAACTCCTCTGCGTTGGCCTGGGTCGTAATCCACCTGTCTTAGACTACCTATACCCTCCCTCCCTCAAACAAAAGGGACACAAATCTGTTTCTTCTCCTTCCCCCTCTTTCTTCACTTTCAGATGTGTCTCATATATCTATGAGGCCTCGCAGGACATCAGCCCAAAGAGCGCCTCAATCGATCAGGAGGTCCGGCAGGCGTTTTATTAGTCGCCGTGGGGAGTGGCATGCAGTGGCCTTCTCGCTCCCTCCTCCCCATCCGCCCCCACATTCCCCTGTCTCTTCAGCGCCCACACTCCCCTCCCTATCTGCCCCCACACACTACCCGCAGGCATGGGGCTTGTGGGAGCTGCTGGTGTGACAGGTACAGGAGGAAGAGAGGAGGAAGAGACACCACGCCGCCTCTGTTGCCGTGGCAGGGTCTAATTAGCGCGTTGCCATGGGACACCAGGGCAAGGGGGAGGGGAGATGTGATGGTAGGATTGCAGGGTTGGCTGGGAGATGTTAGATGATTAGAGGATTAGAGGGAGGGCTGGAAGGGAGAAGAGAGGAAGAGTGAGGTGAGAGTTGTAGTGCTCACATAGGCTCAGGTGAGACTAGTCCACAGGCCCTTACACAGCAGGTTCTAATGAGAGACTCAACATCTAGGTGTCAGAGGCACAGGAAGAGCCTCCTAATCAAATCAAAGTTCATTGGTCGCCTACACAGATTTGCAGATGTTATCGCAGGTGCAGCGAAGTGCTTGTGTTTCTAGCTCCAACAGTGCAGTAATGTCTAGCAATTAAAAAAACAATACACACATAATCCAGTAAAATAAAAATAAAAAGTTATAAAGGATGAGCCATGACTAGAATACAGTATATACATATTAAGTGGGTTAAACAGTATGTAAACATTATTAAAGTAACCACTGTTCAATAAGTCTATGTACAGGTGCAGGGTAGAGTACCAGGTGGTAGCCGGCTAGTAACAGTGATTAAGGTTCAGGGCAGGGTAATGGGCGGAGGCCGGCTAGTGGTGCCTGTTTAACAGTCTGATGGCCTGGAGATAGAAGCTGTTTCTTGGTCCCAGCTTTGATGCACCTGTACTGTCTCCACCTTCTAGATGGTAGCGGGGTAACTGGGTGGCTGAGGTCCTTGATGATCTTTTTGGCCTTCCTGTGACACCGGGTGCTGTAGATGTCCTGGAGGGCAGGCAATGTGCCCCCAGTGATACGTTGGGCTGACCGCACCACCCTCTGGAGATCCCTGCGGTTGCAGACGGTGCAATTGCCGTACCAGGCGGTGATACAGCCCGACAAGATGCTCTCAATGATGCATCTGTAGAAGTTGGAAGGTCTTAGCGGCCAAGACAAATTTCTTCACCTCCTCCCTGTAGGCCGTCTCATTGTTGTTGGTAATCAGGCCTACCACTGTTTTGTCATCAGCAAACTTGATGATTGAGTTGGAGACGTGTGTGGCCACGCAGTAATGAGTGAACAGGGAGTACAGGAGGGGGCTGAGCACGCACCCCTGTGGGGCCCCTATGTTGAGGATCAGCATGGCGAAGGTGCGTGCATGCGTGTGTAGTTGGGTAGGTGTGCATATGGGTGTTGATACAATGGGTGGGTCTAATCCTGAATGCTGATTTGGTTAAAACCGCATTCCTGCCAGTGTCTATTGCACAAATTACCACCAGCTAAATCTATGACGTTAAAATGCCTATTTACTCTGTTCCATCTGACTGCGCAATCATCAGCCCAGCCAGGCAATTTATAAACTTGATCTCCACTATAAAAAGCATCTAGACATTCTTACAATTCTTTTAGATTAACAATTAGTTTTCAATGGCGGAGATTTGTATGGACCTTGCAGTCTGTCTCTCCGACATTTGCAACGTTGTTTCAATATTCAAATTTGATCTCCAGCTGTCCCATAGTATTGAGCGTGTCGTTAGTCGGGACTAGGCAGACAGGCAGGCAGCATTTCTAATCCAATCGAAATTGTGAATTAGATGGCATCATTTGTATTGATATATACAAAGAAATGTCAATTGAAAAAAGGTAAAACAAAACGAAGTGCAGATAGTTTGCAGTCTTTCCAGCTTCAGTTTGAAGTGATTGTGTTAGCTGTGTTGTTGACTAGCTCCTCTGAACAACAGTGTCCTGAAGAGAGAGAGCACATGAGAGAATTCCAAGAGTATGCAAAGCTGTCATCAATGCAAAGGGTGGCTATTTGAAGAATATAAAATATATTTTGATTTGTTTAACACTTTTTTGGTTATTACATGATTCCATATGTTTTATTTCGTAGTTGTGAAGTCGTCACTAATTCTACAATGTAGAAAATAGTAAAAATAAAGAAAAACCCTTGAATGAGTAGGTGTTCGAAAACTTTTGAACAGTACTGTATGTACGTACATTGTGTGTGTGCATTTCTATACAGTATGTGTATGTTTGTGTGAGCCATTTCTTATAACAAGCAGTTAAAAATTGTACAGTTGTCTTTTTTGTCAGAATACAGAGCTATAGACAGTTAAAAGAGGGCGAGAGAGATGGCGGAGGAGATAAGAAGTGATCAGATAAGAGGGAAGAAAAGGGAGGGAAGGGGCAGGGGATTTTGACTTTAAAATGAATGCTTTTCCCCTTGCTGGGGAGACCTCTGACACTGCCTCTGGGCAGGAGTGTGTGTGTGTGATAATTTATCTTTCTCCATTCCTCCTTCCCTCCATCGCTCTGGGAGGTCATGAATATAGATGAAGGCTGCTGCAGAGGGGAGAGGGGAGGGCCATGCTCCAGCACCTCCCACACCCTCCTTGCTGGCACATGCACATGTGTTCGTGTGTGTGTCTGTGTATACATGCACATGTGTGTGTCCATGTTTAGCTTTGAATAATATATTTCGCAATCAACTGTGCCTCACTCCCTAACTCAATGTATGCGCCATGTTTTGTGTTGCACAGTGAAAGTCAAAAGGTGTAATACACCGCCTCATCCAGGGTTAAAGCTAATGATACATGTTCCCCTCCTGACAATGAGACAGGCTAATGATGCCACATATGATAAAGCTGTTATTCTGTCTTTTGGACAACGCCATGGATGGACCATGCGCAAATCTGGGCGCTCATCCACCAAATGAATATGACTGTCTGTGTGTCTGTCCCAGCGTGTGCATCGCAACCACAAATTGACCTGCTCACAGAATATTTCATTCATCTGGAAAAGGGATAAAACATTTGTGTGTGTGTGTGTGTGTTTGCGTGAGAGAGAGAGATTTTAAATCAGTTTTTTTTTTACAGATTCCACTGACAGCTTGTTATTTTCCCAGTCTCCTCTTTCTTTCCTTTTTTGAACAATTAAGAGAGACAATGCTTCCCAAGGAATGTGATAGAAACTAGGTATTTTGCCAAAATCTCAGGAGTAAAATTGCTCATGCTTTTACAGTAGTTAGTTTCACTATATGATTATAATGCTGTACAAATAAAGCAATGACAATCTTAAAAAACATCAGTCAATCAAGTCAATCAATTATAGAATAACATATTCAATATAGTAGTCCCATGCAGAGACAGTCATTTACAAAATAGGTTACATCCAAAAAGCTAGACCACTTGCACAATGTAATGACTTTACTGTTTATCTCACATCTTCATGCTCTATTTCCAGCTAAAAGATATTGATGCGGAAACAAACAGTTCAAACTATCGTGTCAAGCCAGACTTCGTCAGACTGAGACATTTTCATTTTTACTGTTGATGTTTTCTTCCCACTCTTTCCTCTGTTTATGCATTTCTCATTTGTGCAACTTCCTACTCGGAGACAGAAATTAAAAACTATTTTTGACAGCCACCAACAACAATAGTTGTCATGGATTTGGCAGAAATCCAGAATAAATGCCTTGAGTTTGGTTGAAATACTCTACTATAGGCAACAATACTGTTATGAATGCTCTAGCTGCTTTAAGAAGGATGAGACCGCTTGTGGAACAAAAAAAGAACTCTATGATGACACATGCAACGTCACGATTCTCTACCTGTCTACCCTAAGTGTGCGTTTGTTCACTTCCCTTCACAGATTTTAAAGGAAGGTACATTTAAATCCATAGTGAAGAGTGTACACATTCACACTTCGGTAGAAAGGTAGACAAATAAGATGTAGCGATACTGGCCTGTATTTCACTGCTGCCACCAAATGTAAGAATAGCCTTGGCCTCCTACATGTTTACCAGATGACAGGCAGATGGACCGTTGCGGCCCCACTGATGACCAGGTGGCTCGGCCACAACACGAGCCTGGTCGGTTCCGTCGGTCAATCCTAATCCCACAAACCACTCTCTGTGGTACCATGAACTCACCACGCCAGGTCTGCATCACCTGGGTAAGCCAGAACACTCCCTTCCCTTCATCTCTCCATCCCTCCAGTCATCACCCAACAGAGCTGGCCATCTGTGATATTTGCAATGTACATGGGATGGCATACCAGGCTGACTGCATAGATAAGATGGGCCTCCCATGAATATGGAAATAAGCATACTTGAAAGAAGGATAAACATGTTTTAATATACATAAAATGTTATTAATTTAGCGCCCTTGTTCAAGGGCACATCAACAGAGTTTTCACCTAGTCGGCTCAGGGATTCAAACCAGCGACCTTTCGATAACTGGCCCAGCGCTGGCCCAGTCTGTGTACCCACATCCCCACACATGCAGTCAGAGCCGGCCATAGCCTTTTGGGGGCCCCAAAAAAAAAATTGTTGCATGGCCCCGCCCACCTTGAGAGCAAAACATTTTAGTGGCCCTCCTCTTGACATTAGAGAGAACAAATTGGTTTTAGAGTTTATTTTCCTGCAATTCTACACATTTTGCCATGGGGCATAGAGAAAATGTTGCAGTTTTAAATTAAGTTTGCTGCAATTCTACACATTTTGCCATAAAGTGGAGAGAAATGTTTGCCATTTTTAATATGATATTTGAGTGAAAATGACTAACAAAATCTATGGGGGCCACTCAGTCATTAATTCGACCATGATTACTACAAGTTTAGATAGCTGGCCGCTAGACTAACTTACTAACCTTAAAATTTTTTGCTGACGTGCTAATTGAGTGACTGTCATAACCAAACAAAAACCGCTGATGCACAAGCAAATTTTGAAATTGTACCTTGATTGTACCTTTATTCTACTATTCTAGCTCTCAACAGTAAGTTGAGACCACGACTGAGTTCCTCATTTTATATATATATAAATTACTGAGAGTTACAGTTAATCTAAGGAAATCAGTCAATTGAAATATATTCTTTAGGCCCTAATCTATGGATTTCACATGACTGAGAATACAGATATGCATCAGTTGGTCAGATACCTTCAAAAAAAAAAGTAGGGTCATGGAACAGAAAACCAGACAGTATCTGGTGTGACCACTATTTGCCTCATGCAGCGCGACACATCCCCTTTTGCATAGAGTTGATCAGGCTGTGTATTGTGGCCTGTGGAATGTTGTCCCACTCCCTTTCAATGGCTGTGTGAAGTTGCTGGATATTGGCGGGAACTGGAACACGCTGTCATACACATTGATCCAGAGCATCCCAATCATGCTCAATGGGTGAAATGTCTGGTGAGAATGCAGGCCATGGAAAAACGGGCATTTTCAGCTTCCAGTAATTCTGTACAGATCCTTGCGACATGGCGCCATGGTTTATCATGCTGAAACATAAGGTGATGGCGGTGGATGAATGGCACAACAATGGGCTTCAGGATCTCATAACGGTATTTCTGTGCATTCAAATTGCCATCAATAAAATGCAATCGTGTTTGTTGTTCGTAGCTTATGCCTGCCCATACCATAACCTCACCATCACGGGGCACTCTGTTCACAATGTTGACATCAGCAAACCGCTCGCCCACACAACACCATACATGCTGTGTGCCATCTGCCGAGTATTGTTGAAACCGGGATTAATCCGTGAAGATCACAATTCTCCAGCGTGCCATTGGCCATTGAAGGTGAGCATTTTCCCACTGAAGTCGGTTACGACTCCAAACTGCAGTCAGGTCAAGACCCTGGTGAGGACGATAAGCACACAGATGAGCTTCCCTAAGAAGGTTTCTGACAGTTTGTGCAGAAATTCTTCAGTTGTATAAACCAATAGTTTTATCAACTGTCCAGGTGAAGAAGCCTTATGTGGAGGTTCCTGGGCTGGCGTTGTTACACATGGTCTGCGGTTAGACGTGCTGCTATATTCTCTAAAACGACGTTGGAGGTGGCTTATGGTAGAGAAATGAACATTAAATTCTATGGCAACAGCTCTGGAGGACATTCCTGCAGTCAGCATCCCAACTGCACACTCCCTCAAAGCATGAGACATTTGTGGCATTGTGTTTTTTGACAAAACTGCACATTTTAGAGTGGCCTTTTATTGTCCCCACCACAAGATGCACCTGTGTAATGATCATGCTGTTTAATCAGCTTCTTGATATGCCACACCTGTCAGGTGGATGGATTATCTTGGCAAAGGAGAAATGCTCATGCGTATACAACAGGCGTGTATACACATTAATGCACAACATTTTAGAGAAATAAGCTTTTTGTGCATATGGACAATTTCTGGGATCTTTTATTTCAGCTCATGAAACATGGGACCAACGTTTATATTTTTGTTCAGTGCGTATGTATATATACACACACTGAGTGTACAAAACATTAGGAATATCTGCTCTTTCCATGACATAGACTGACCAAGTATATCCCAGTGAAAGCTATGATCCCTTATTAAATCTACTTCAATCAGTGTAGATGAATGGGAGAAGACAGGTTAAAGAAGGATTTTTTTTGACAATTGCCTTTTAGACAAGCTTTGAGATAATTGAGACATGGATTGTGTATGTGTGCCATTCAGAGGGAGAACGGGCAAGACAAAATATTTAAGTGAACAGAGTATGGTATTAGATGCCAGGAGCACCGGTTTGAGTGTGTCAAGAATTGCAATGCTGCTGTGTATCACGAATGTTCCACCACCCAAAAGACATCCAGCCAACTTAACACAACTGTGGGAAGCACAAACTGAGGCTGTTTTGAGGTCAAAAGGGGGTGCAACTCTATATTAGGAAGTTGTTCCTAATGTTTTGTACACTCAGTGTATATTATTATTATTATTATTATTATTTATCCACAAGCCTACAAAAGGGGGGCCACCAGTTTCCCATCCCTGTTCTAACTACTCCAAAGCTGGGTGGTTGGTCATTTATAGTCTGACATAGTAGTCAATATTTTATAAATTCTCACAGCACACTCACGAACCATATTGCAAAAACGATGGTAGTACCAGCAATCTCAAAACTGAAGCAGTCCCGTTGTCGCAGCTGGCTAGCTGTGTTGACTTGAGAGGTCACACACAGCCTATTTTTGCACCCATGGCAAATGAATGAAATGCGTACTTTGGAGAAAATAATTACAAAATAAACTGCATTTAACACATCTATAATCAACTTCGTATAGTTTCATATATACTTCATATATAAAAATACATAGCTTTGGAGTAGTTCATGTATATTTCCCTGATTTGAGAGGAGCTGGCTACTGTACCTGGAGACTTCCAGGAATTGTGCTAAGCTAACGTCAATTATCTTCAAACTGCACGCAGAGACATACAAATGCTGTCCATGAGTTCATCTGGCTCTGGGTAACTAGAAAAAATACATAAATCCCCAAATCTCTCAGTATCCCTTTAAGACTTCAGCTTTTGACCCTGAAGGAGCCAGAAAGTATAAAACAACATTGGGCTCCCAAGTGGCACAGCGGTCTAAGGCACTGCATCTCAATGCTAGAGTTGTCATTACAGACTCTGGTTTGATTCCAGGCTGTATCACAACTGGCTGTGATAGGGAGTCCCATAGGGTGGCACACAATTGGCCCAGCAATGTCCGGGTTAGGGTTTGGCCGGGGTAGGCCGTCATTGTAAATAAGAATTTGTTATTAACTGACTTTCATAGTTAAATAAAGGTTAAATAAAACATTTCAGAAAGTTGTAGAGGTTCGGGCTTAGGGATACGTTAATCGTTCCACAAAATATATTTTTCTCGATCGAGACAGACTAATATCTGCCATGACAAATTGATGCAAGTTAGGAGCAATGCCAAAAAGGGAAAAAGCTTTCAAACCAAATGGGGCCAAAACAAAGTCATAATATATGGCAGATATAAAAAGCCTTTAATGCACCCCAGTCATGATCAAACCTGCTGACACTTGAAAACGGTGCCTCTCAAGGATAGAGCTGTATATTTTCTCCTTGTAAAGGAGACCTTCACTTGGACTAGACTCTTTTTAATGATCGACTGCACCAAAAAAAGCTATTTCTTTGTTTGAAAACAGCCTATATGGCATCGATATGAGTCAGAAACATGTATTCTAGTGTCAAAACTTACTACAAAGTGTAAATAGGATAACTTTGGCCATAAAGTCAGTCACATCCAATCATTTGTGAGTTCGTCATGACATACACAAGGGTTGGGTTTGGATTCCAATTATGTCAACATACATTGCCCGTTCTTTACCATTAACCTCTACGGGCTAGGTGGCAGTATTGAGAATTTTGGAAAAAATATGTGCCCATTTTTAACTGCCTCCTACACCAACTCAGAAGCTAGAATATGCATATTATTGTTCAGGTTTGGATAGAAAACACCCTAAAGTTTCTAAAACTGTTTGAATGGTGTCTGTGAGTATAACAGAACTCCTATGGCAGGCAAAAACCTGAGAAGGTTTCATGCAGGAAGTACCCTGTCTGACAAGGTGTTGTTGTTCTTGCTTCTGTTTATTGAAGAGTCAGGATCTTAGCTGTAACGTGACAATTCCTAGGGCTCCAATAGGCTCTCAGAACCCGGGAAAAACCTGAACGATGACGAGGCAGCCTCAGGCTGAAACACAGAATCCCCTTTTCCAAGTGTCCCATCAGAGGACAATAGAATTAGGCGTGTGCGCGATTCGACCCTGTGCAGTATTTTCCTTCGGCTGTTTAGCTAATTGCAGATTCCCGGTCGGAATATTATCGCTTTTCTACGAGATAAATTGCATAAAAATTGATTTTAAACAGCGGTTGACATGCTTCGAAGTACGGTAATGGAATATTTAGAATTGTTTTGTCACGTTCTGCGCCATGCGCACGACCGTGATTTACCATTGGGATAGTGTCTAGAACGCACGAACAAAACGCCGCTGTTTGGATATAACGATGGATTATTTGGGACCAAACCTACATTTGTTATTGAAGTAGAAGTCCTGGGAGTGCATTCTGACGAAGAACAGGAAAGGTAAGACCATTTTTCTTATAGGAAATGTGATTTTGGTGAAGGCTAAACTGGGTGGGTGTCTAAATAGCTAGCCCGTGATGGCTGGGCTATGTACTTAGAATATTGCAAAATGTGCTTCATCCGAAAAGCTATTTTAAAATCGGACATATCGAGTACATAGAGGAGTAATGTATCTATAATTCTTAAAATAATTGTTATGCTTTTTGTGAACGTTTATCGTGAGTAATTTAGCAAATTGTTAGTAAATTCCCCGGAAGTTTGCGGGGGGTATGCTTTTTCTGAACGTCACATGCTAATGTAAAAAGCTGGTTTTTGATATAAATATGAACTTGATAGTGTTAGTGCTGCATTTAGCTGTGGTTTGGGTTTTTGTGACATTATATGCTAGCTTGAAAAATGGGTGTCTGATTATTTCTGGCTGGGCACTCTCCTGACATAATCTAATGTTTTGCTTTCGTTGTAAAGCCTTTTTGAAATCGGACAGTGTGGTTAGATTAACGAGAGTCTTGTCTTTAAATAGCTGTAAAATAGTCATATGTTTGAGAAATTGAAGTAATAGTATTTCAAACGTTTTAAAAATCGCGCCACAGGATTCAACTGGCTGTTACGTAGGTGGGACGAATTCGTCCCGCCGGTCCCATAGAGGTTAACACGTGGTGGCAATGCCTAGGGAGAATTGCTGCCACAGATTATTTTTGGCAGTAGCTTGATATGCAATGCACATATTGCTCTGGAAATGCTCTAGTGAAAATGGGCTTCCATAAAGTTGTTCAACAATCTTGGGCAGATGGCCAGGACATAAAAAAAAAAAAAAAAAAAAAAATGTGTCACATGCTTGGTAAACAACAGGTGTAGACTAAGTGAAATGCTAACTTCCCAACAATGCAGAGGGGAAAGAAGTATAAAATAATAACACAAGGAAAAAAGAAACAATGAGTACCGATGAATTGGCTGTATACACGGGGTACCAGTACCTAGTCGATGTGCAGGGGTACGAGGTAATTGGGTTAGATATGTACTGTACACTACCGTGAAGGGCTTTAGAAGGGCTTTATAAATACATTTGATTGATTGATTGATTGATTGATTGGTACCCTCCTTCTACATCTTTATGTTTAGTTTTATTGGTTTCATAATGTTTTTATACAAATTCATTTAAATTGACTTCCTGAAATCAGTTGCCGTCCCTCAATTGTTCGCCGATGATGTGTCTCCTCCTGGGCAGCTCACAGTTTGGGTTTGACCTGAGCGGATCGCGTCGAATTTTGGTCAGACAGGAATTTCCCTCACGCTTCTTAAAATGCACCACCGGTTTTCCTCACAGACCCCCACTGGAAAGCTCCGCAGGCAGAATCAATCATCCTTTTCGATGACGCCAAATTGTTGTAGAAAATCTTACACAGGGACAGTCAAATGAATCCCTCTTTATTGTCAGCGAGCTGGAGAGGTCACAGTCAAACATATATGCATATAGTAGCGGTCAGAAGTGAGCTCTAACGGGGCAGCCCCATTAGTTCCCTTATATACTGTCAAGTTATATTTCAATGATTTATGTTATTCGTCATTCATAATTAATGTTTGCTTCATTCATGTGACGACCAATACTTTGTCAAGCATGTGACAGACAACACCTCACAAGGCTTCTTCTCTCTAAGCTAAGACCTTGAAACTGAGATATCCCTTTCTCTAAACAAGGTTATGGGCGTACTGCCAAATTGCAGATACTGATGGTGAGGATTCATTCAATCAGTCATTTGCCTGAACACAGAAATTGGTTTATAGAAAAGCACAAACATACAATTTTCCATCACACGCCTTTTGTAAAAATAACATTTTTTAGTTCTGTCCTTGAGCTGTTGTCGGTTAATGTTCTGTATTATGTCATGTTTCATGTTTTGTGTGGACCCCAGGAAGAGAAGCTGCTGCTTTTGCAACACCTAATGGGGATCCTAATAAAATACCACCGAGGTGGTGTTTTATTAAGTGGTGCAGGTTACTGTTTTTCATCATGAATGTTGTTCTGGAGGCAACTCTGCTGAGTGGTCACTAGCTGGCACAGCCACAAAGTCATAAAACCAGATGATTTTAAATCTAACCCTAACCTTAACCATACTGCTAACCCAAATGCCTAACCCTAACCTTAAAATAAAGTACATTTTGGTTTTCATACAATAGCCAATTTTGACTTTGCAGCTGCCCCATCTAGCGGAAATTGCTAAGTTCTGCTTCAAGGACAAGACTCATCCCGATAAACGCCAACCTGCTCAAGAGGTATTAGAAGAAGACACAAATGAATATTACCAATTCAACGACGTCTATTGCAGGATAAATCAATGTTAGCGATTTCATAGCTGACCATAAATGGATGTTGCATTTTATCTTACGGGTTGGTTATGTAGGCTTCTACTACATATAATAATATGATTAGGCTACATATTTACATAAAACAAAAAACAGTGTCTGTCAGATTCCCAGTCATTCCAATATATTTAACACCCCTTGATCTTCACGATTTGGAAATATAGATTAGCCAAACTGTTTTACCTGAGCCTAACCCAAAAACAAAGGACTTATTAGCCTACTCTGTTGTTTAGGATTTTGTTGTGATGGAGGATTGATTGGGCCCATTGCTTCGAGTTGGAAAATAAATGCTGCTTTCAGAATGGCATGTTTTGACCACTACTGAAAAGTACTATATGCATTTGAAAAATGTTTGCCATATGCTGCATTTCCTATAGGCCTATTGTTTAAAATGTTTGTTTTGGGTGACGCTTTGATATCTTGACAATTTCAGCTGCTTAAGTCTATCAAAAGTGTACGAGTTTGAGCATGTGTGTAACGGCTTTCTGAAGAGAGAGTAGACCAAGGTGCAGCGGAGTTAGTGTTCATCATGAATATTTAATTACGTAAGAACACGATACAAAAAAACCGACAGCCAAACAGTACTGACCGGTAAGACACTGAACAGAAACAATTACCCACAAAACCCAAAGGAAAAACATGCTCCTTATGTGTGACTCCCAATCAGCAACAACGAGCTTCAGCTGTGCCTGATTGGGAGCCACACACGGCCCAAAACAAAGAAATACAAAAACATAGAGAAAGGAACATAGAATGCCCACCCAATGTAACACCCTGGCCTAACCAAAATAAAGAACAAAAAACCCCTCTCTATGGCCAGGGCGTTACAATGTGTCAGCACGAATTAGATTGAGCAATAAAAGCCCCAATCGTGTCCTTCTGGAATTATACAACTTTTTGACAGTATGGAGCACAACACCACGGGGGGAGTTTAGAAGGGAGGAACTCCCTTAAACTTTTATTCCATAGGCTGTGATCCGCACTGCAGCTGTTGCAAGAGCACATTTTTCACTGGCTGTCCACTGGTCGCAAAAACAATGATTGATAGGCAGCTTAAACTTCTTCAATTCAACCATTTATTGATTTAAAATACATATATACATTAGTGAACAGTCATCCACAACGACTACAATCCACAAGGTGCAAATAACTAAATGAGAGCAGCAGCAGTGTACTTCACATTAATGCGTTATGTAGATATCAATAATAAGTGATATCCGTATCGCCGTAGACTACACCACTGCTGTTGTCCTTACCTCCAAATGTTTATTCAGAATAAACTTAAACTTGAGCCTTTTTTTAATGCTGATTTGAATGTCATTAACAGAAAAGTGTCAAATATTGTTTTTGCAAAGATCCTTTCTGAATTTAAAAGTTATCCTAGAAGTAATAATTTTGTTTTTCAAAAGTATCTGTAATCTGATTACAATATTGGAGCTGGTAACGTATCAGCTAACAGTTACATGTAACAGGTTACATGTAATCCTAATCCAGTACTCCCCAATCCTGGTAGTTATATAGGATGAGCCATGACTAGAATAAAGAATATACACATAAAGTGGGTAAAACAGTACGTAAACATTATTAAAGTGACCAGTGTTCAATGACTATGTTCATAGGGCAGCAATCTTTAAGGTGCAGGGTTGAGTACCGGGTGGTAGCCGGCTAGAACATTGACTAGGGTTCAGGGAAGATACTAGGCAGAGGCCGACTAGTGGTGACTGTTTAACAGTCTGATGGCCTGGAGATAGAAGTTATTTGCGCCTTTTTCACCACGCTGTCTATGTGAAGGGACCATTTCAAGTTGGCAGTGAACTTGAAGCTTTTGACCCTCTCCACTGCTGTCTCCTGTTGTCCACGGTTAGCTCCTTTGTTTTGTTGATGTTAAGGGAGAGGTTATTTTCCTGGCACCACTCTCCCAGAGCCTTCACCTCCTCCCTGTAGGCCATCTCATCATTGTTGGTAATCAGGCCTACCACTGTTGTGTCATCAGAAAACTTGACGATTGAGTTGGAGACGTGTGTGGCCACACAGTCATGGGTGAATAGGGAGTACAGAAGGGGGGCTGAGCACGCACCCCTGTGGGGCCCCCGTGTTGAGGATCAACAGGGCGGAGGTGTTGTTGCCTACCTTCACCACTTGGGGTCAGCCTGTCAGGAAGTCCATGACCCAGTTGCACAGGGAGGGGTTCAGACCCAGGGCCCTGAGCTTAGTGATGAGCTTGGAGGGCACTGTGGTGATGAAGGCTGAGCTTTCGTCGATGAACAGCATTCTTACGTAGGCATGTCTCTTGTCCAGGTAGGATAGGGCAGTGTGCAGTGCAATGGAAATTGTGTCGTCCATGGATCTGTTGGGGCGATATGCAAATTATAGTGGGTGTCGGGTAAGGTGGAGGTGATAGTGTACTTAACTAGCCACTCAAAACCCTTCATGATGACAGAAGTGAGTGCTACGGGGCGGTAGTCATTTAGTTCAGTTAAGTTCGCTTTCTTAGGTACAGGAACAATGATGGACATTTTGAAGCAAGTGGGAGCAACAGACTGGGATACGGAGAGATTGAATATGTCCGTAAACACTCCAGCCAGCTGGTTAGCACATGCTCTGACAACGCGGCTTGGGATGCCGTCTGGGCCGGCAGCCTTGCGAGGGTTAACACACTTAAACGACTTACTCATGTCGGCCAAAGAGAACGAGAGCACACAGACCTCATGGACACCACTTGATGTTTTCCTCGAAGCCGGTGAAGAAGGTGTTCGGCTCGTACGGGAGCGAGGCACCATTGATCATGTAATCAGCCCTTTGTGTGTTTGTATGTGTCTTTATGTTGTACAGAGGTGCCCCCTTACCCTTATGGACTTCTCCTGGGTCCGGGTGAGTAATGTCAATGAGTAAGTGCCATTCTGGCACATATCCCTTGTGAATTAGCTGTTATTCATCATCTCTGATTGGTTATGTTCAACGGTGTATTTACTGTTGCCTTCCATGACTGAATGGTGACAGTTTTCTCTTTCTCCTTCCCTCTCTTTCTCTGTGATAGGAACTGGGTCAGATCTGTGAGTCAGACTCCTTCATGACCAGTATCTGTGATGAGAGTGGCCTGGAGCTGATCTACGCTGCCATGCCCATCAGGGGCTGGCAAACACAAGGGACAAAAGGTGATTAATAATCTTAGGGCTAGGCGTCCCACTAGCAGGACAACTTCCGGTGAAACTGGAGGGCGCGCAATTCAAATAAATAATCATAAAAATTATGGATATTAAACATGTAAGTAAATATAAGTGTCTTATTTTCGGTTGAAAGCTTAAATTCTTGTTACTCTAACTGCACTGTCCGATTTACAGTAGCTATTACAGCAAAAGCATGCCATGAGATTGTTTGAGGACGTCGCCCCACATCAAAATATTTTTCCACTGGCACAGGTTTCATAAATTCACAAATGGCGATTAAATATTCACTTACTTTTTGAAAATCTTCCTCTGATTTGTCATCCAAAGGGTCCCAGCTATAACATGTAGTGTCGTTTTGTTAGATAAAATCCTTCTTTATATCCCAAAAAGTCTGTTTAGTTGGCGCCATCGATTTGAGTAATCCACTCGTTCAACATGCAGAGAAAGGATTCCAAAAATCTACCCCTAAACTTTGTTTCAACAAGTCAAAATACGTTTCTATTTACTCCTCAGATACCCTCAAATGTAATCAAACTATAATATTTCTTACGGAAAGAAGTATGTTCAATAGGAAACCGATTTTAGCAGGTGCGTCCTTTCTTCATGGCTCGCGCAAACACGAATTTCCCTTGACTGTCCCTGTACTAAAAATGTATATTTCCTCTTCGTTTTTGAAGTTACAAGCCTGAAACCTTGAACATAGACTACTGACACCCTGTGGAAGCCATAGGAATTGCATCCAGGGAGCTCATTTCCAGTATGCCCTTATACTTTCTATTGTAAGAGCATGGTCTCTCAAAAAATAAACAATTCTGGTTGGTTTTTCATTGGATTTTCTCCTACCATATCTATCGTGTTATATTCTCCTACATTATTTTAACATTTCTACAAACTTCAAAGTGTTTTCTTTCCAATGGTACCAATTATATTATATCCCCCAGGAAAGATCTAACAACAGACATAAGGAGAGACGAGACAAAACTAGCCAGTTGTAGAATATTGAGCTGAAGACCGACATGATGTGATGAAAAGTTGCAAGCTACTTTTGTAGCAATGTGTTGTAGAATGAATGTTTAACACATTCCAGATGCTGGCTCTTGAAATCTCAGCATAACTGTGATTTGACAGAAAAATATCAGCTATCTAGGTGCAATTGGCTATCTATCTCCAAGCTATGCTTCAGTAGCTAGCTGCTGTCAGCTTGGCAAAACACAAGGTCAGTGCAGGCTTTAACCTACAGATAGAACTGAATTAGCTGACCATCTTGAGATGGTGAGTTAGTCAGGAAGGGAGAAGTCCTCTACTTCAGAACTTCTCTCCATAGCAAAGCTAGCTTAGCTTACCTTAATGTCACTACTCACCACTGCCCTTGTTTGTTGTTATTGAATGGCAAAGACAAACGCGACACCCACATCAAACCACACCCCCAAGACAAAATCAGGAAGTTCACCCTCCGTTTAATATAACTTATTTAGCTGTTGTGAGCAAGTAACGTGTTTGTGTAGAGAATCCTTGTACCATCTAAACCGCTGTGAAATATATTTTCCATAACAAAAAACTGTTTCAGCTGTTTAAAGACCGAAAGTAAAAGACTAAACTTAAGAACGGGAAGAATAGAAATAGCACACATAGAACAGATCTACCACTACTTAGACTTGCTTTCAAGTAGAATGATAGATCTATAGCTCACATGATGAATCTATAACTATTCTACAGTATGTGAATTTGGTCGGGTTGCCCAAAAAGTTACATATTGCCATTTTAAATATATATTTTGGGGGAAAAGTCAAGGACGGAGGGGGGCATGACTTAGAAAATGGTAGAGTTATTTAAACTTTAAATTCATATTGGGTCAAAACTATCCCCTTGGCCTTTTTAGTGTTAACCTGTGTGTCAGATGTGTTTGGAGAGTTCTCCAAGCAAGGTGATGTTTTTACTGCCAGTGGTTTTACTTGTTCTGCAGTTTTAAAATAAATGAAGTACTTTTAACCTCTTTATCTCAGCTGGGATTAGCCCCAGTCCATTGGGTTGACCCATGTTTTTAAAGGCTTTTTACCTGAGTGAGGTGGACAGAGCTGTTATCCTGGATGATGTCAGTGTGTGGCTGGAGATGGCTGTTTGTCAGCCCAATAGGAGGCGGGGCAGCGGAGCCCAAAGAGGGCGCTATGACTGATGGGGAGTGCTGTTTCTGTTCTGCCTGAAGGGGAGCATGCCATAGCCCAGGGGATGGTGACCCAGTGTGTCAAGTAGAGGCAGCCTATAGCCCATTGAAGGGTGCCCTAAGTTGCCATTGATGCCAGAGGGGGGGGGGGGGGGGGGGGGCTACAGGAAACCCTAGTATGTGATGGGGGCCCTTTCTTGAGCATCTGGATGGGATGCCTAATGAATCTGACTTTTATAACAACACTTGATATACAATCTGAAACATAGCAATGCAAAATCGTCAAAGTTTTCCTTACAAGCCAGAATGTTGAATACAATTTTATTTGAACTTACACTTCTGGTTGTCTGTGTGGTTGGCCCATCAGCCGCTCGAAATTTGAGACAAAATACGAAGGTACATTTCCTTATATTAACACTTCACTCTCACTTCACTTCTTTTAGCAATCCTGTAGTGAACGTATTTGTGCGTGAGATAGCCTACATAATTTGAAGGCATTGACACATTTTGTGCCTACTGTAGATGGTACATTCAAATGTTGCCGGTACATCATGGTATCACAGCTCGGTAAATCAAATCAAACCAACGTTTATTCATTGCGTACATAGATTAGCAGATGTTAAAGCAGGTGCACTGAAATGCGTATGTTTCTAGCTCTAGCAGTGCAGTAAGTGTCTAACAGTACAATACAAATACACAAATCATCAAACGACACCATTGGGGGATCCTAATAAATTCATAAATCACTAAAACATCATGGTCCTGATATCTCATTTAGCATTATTGTAAAAATGTATTAACAGAGGCGCATAACAGCTGAATCCTGTCCATCAAAGTCCACCATTCAGCATGTTTGACATGGCCTAAGCTACAGCGGGTGAGGGGCATTTTGTGTAAGGCTGAATGGCACTGACTGGCCAATGTTCACCCAGCTATTCAGGGAAAAGCAGTATAGTATACCCATGGGCTCATGTCAGATCATTGCCACACGATGCCACACTCATTAGCTCTTGCATAACGGCCCTGATGCCAAGCATCTGAGGGAGCTTTTTAGGAGCAGACAGGCATGAAAACGGATCCATATTAGGCAGCCGGGGGAAAAAAATTGGGTCGTCTTTGACAGGCAATAAGCGCTCCCAAAGAAATTGCCAGAAATTGGCGGAGGATTCTGGACTTGTCTATTCAGATTTCGTCCGCTTCCGAGAGGCCAGCTCCCCTCCATCAGTTCTCTGACTACTGTAGGCTATGGCAGGGGTTTCTAGCCTCTCATTTTGCTAACCCCATGGACTTTTCATTAGTAGTCTTGAAGTCAATTTATAGAGCTTATTATTATGTTCCATAATCTAAAGGAGGGAAAAGGATGGGAGGAAAATCTATGAGATGTGAAACAGAGTTTAGTTATCATGCTAAGTCTGATGAAGCGTTGGTTCACTTCACAGTGAGGTGGCTAATATACGGGTATGTGGCAAAACAGACACAGTTGGCTTAGAGATTGTTAACCGCAAGCAAACTATATTTAGTCTCCAAATATTTACTGAAAACAAATACATTTGCACAATGAGCACTTGTCTCTCAAATACATAACAGTTGTAGGTTAGCTAGCTAGTGAGCTCAGTCCGGATGTTGCCCATCCAACCAACTACCTACCTCATCCCATATTTGTTTTTCTGATCTTTTGCATCTTCATCTGCACATCTATCACTCCAGTGTTAATTGCTAAATTGCAATTACTTCGCCACTATGGCCTATTTATTGCCTTACCTCCTTACTTCATTTGCACACACTGTATACAGATTTTTCTATTGTGTTATTGACTGTACGTTTGTTTATCCCATGTGTAACTCTGTGTTGTTTTTGTCACACTGCTTTGCTTGATCTTGGCCAGGTCGCAGTTGTAAATGAGAACTTGTTCACAACTGGCCTACCTGGTTCAATAAAGGTGAAATAAAAATTAAAAATCCATGTCTTCTGGTTGGGGTATGTACGGTCACGACGACGTTGTCAATGCACTTAATGAAACCGGTGACTGATGTGGTAAGCTCCTCAGTGTTATCGGGTGGATACTGGAACATATTCCAGTCTGTGCTCGTGAAACAGTCCTGTACCTTAGTATCCACTTCATTGGACCACTTCCATATTGAGCGTGTCACTGGTACTTCCTGTTTGAGTAGCAGGAGGTTAGAGTTATGGTCTGATTTGCCAAAGGGAGGGCAAGGGAGGGCTTTTTATGTGTTTCTGTGTGTGGAGTAAAGGTGATCTAGAGTTGTGTCGCCTGTAGTTGCACAGGTGACAAGCTGGTAAAAATAAGGTAAAACAGATCTCAGTTTCCCTGTATTAAATCACAGGCCACGAGAAACGTCACCTCTAAATGTGCATTTTCTTGTTCGCTTATGTCCCTATACAGCTCGTTGAATGTGGTCTTAGTGCCAGCATCCGTTTGTGGTGGTAAATAGATGGCCACAAAAAAATATAAATTACCAGTCAAAAGATTGGACACACCTACTTATTCCAGGGTTTTTCTTTGTTTTTTTACTATTCTCTACATTGTGGAATAATAGTGAAGACATCAAAACTATGAAATAACACAGATGGAATCATGTAGTAACCAAAAAAGTGTTTAACAAATCAAAATATATTTTATATTTGAGATTAATCAAAGTTGCCTTGATGACAGCTTTGCAAACCCTTCGTATTCTCTCAACCAGCTTCACCTGGAATGCTTTTCGAACAGTGTTCAAGGAGTTCCCACACATGCTGAGCACTTGTTGGCTGCTTTTCCTTCACTCTGCGGTCCAACTCATCCCATACCATCTCAATTGGGTTCAGGTCAGGTGATTGTGGAGGCCAGGTCATCTGATGCAGCACTCCATCACTCTCCTTCTTGGTCAAATAGCCCTTACACTGCCTGGAGGTGTGTTGTGTCATTGTCCTTTTGAAAAACAAATGATAGTGGGACTAAGCACAAACCCGATGGGAGGGTGTTTCGCTGCAGATTGCTGTGCCAGCTATGCTGGTTAAGTGTTTCCTTGAATTTTAAATAAATCCCTGACAGTGTCACCAGCAAAGCACCCCCACACCATCACACATCCTCCTCCATGTTTCATGGTGCGAACCACACATGCAGAGATCCTCTGTTCACCAACTCTGCATCTCACACAGACACAACGGTTGGAAACAAAAATTTCAAATTTGGACTCATCAGACCAAAGGACATATTTCCACCGGTCTAATGTCCATTACTCGTGCTTCTTGGCCCAAGCAAGTCTCTTCTTATTATTGGTGTCCTTTAGTAGTGGTTTCTTTGCAGCAATTCAACCATGAAGGCCTAATTCACGCAGTCTCCTCTGAACAGTTGATGTTGAGATGTGTCTGTTACTTGAACTCTGTGAAGCACTTATTTGGGCTGCAATTTCTGAGGATGGTAACTCTAAACTTATCCTCTGCAGCAGAGGTAACTCTGGGTCTTCCTTTCCTGTCGCGGTCCCCATGAGAGCTAATTTCCTCATAGCGCTTGATGGTTGTTGCGACTGACCTTGACGTCTTAAAGTAATGATAGACTGTCGTGTATCTTTGCTTATTTGAGCTGTTGTTGGCATAATATGGACTTGGTCTTTTACCAAACAGGGCTATCTTCTGTATACCACCCCTATCTTGTCACAACACAACTGATTGGCTCAAACGTATTAAGGAAAGAATTTCCACAAATTAACTTAACAAGGCACACCTGTTAATTGAAATGCATTCCAGTTGACTACCTCATGAAGCTGGTTGAGATAATGCAAAGAGTGTGCAAAGCTGTCATCAAGGCAAGGTGGCTACTTTGAAGAATCTCAAATATAAAATATATTTTGATTTAACACTTTGGTTACTATATGATTCCATATGTGTTATTTCATAGTTTTGATGTCTTTACTATTATTCTACAATGTAGAAAATAGTAAAAAATAAAGAAAAACCCTGAAATAAGTAGGTGTGTCCAAACTTTTGACTGGTACTGTAGATAAACTCTCTTGGTAAATAGTATCATCTGCAGCTTATCATGAGCTATTCTAACTCTGGTGTGCAAAAACTTGAGACTTCCTTATCATTAGAGATCACGCACCAGCTATTGTTAACAATGAGACACACCTCTCCTCATTTAGTCTTACCGAGTCTGCTGTCCGATTTTGACGATGCATAGAAAAACCAACAAGATGCACATCTCCGTTCAGTCACAACTCTGAGAAACATAGGATATTACAGTTCTTCAAGTCCTGTTGATAGGATAGTCTCAAACAAAGATCCAGTTTGTTCACCAGCGTCTGCACGCTCGCCCATAGAACAGAGGGCAATGGCGGTCTATTTGCTCGCCGACATAGTCTCGTCAGAATGCCGCTTCGCCTGCCTCTCTTTCACCACTGCTTTCTCTTTCGAGTCCGAGGGATTAGGGCCTGGTCTGGAGTAAGCAGAACCTCCAGCGCTCCCAACTCATTCAAGCAGACATTTTCATCCAAATCAAGGTTAGTGATCGATGTACTGATGTCCAGAAGCTGTTTTCGGTCATAGGAAATGATGGGGGAGACATTATGTACCAACAAAGTTAAAGATCAGCATAAAAAACACAAAATAACTGAATTGGTCAGGAGCCCATAAGATGGCTGCTATACACTCCAGCGCCATTTTCTACTTCTTACAGCCACATTAATGCCTGTGCATCACTTTCGTGACGTTGTCTGCCAAACCCGTCTATTCATCTAATCACTGTATTTAAATTGGTTTTGCAAATTGCCAATTCCATGGTCTTCCATGTTTGACAGCATAAGTTAAAGGGGTAAATGCTTATTACCTGGAGCTCCAAAGGAAAATACTCTTAACCCATTGGCTCTCAAGCGTTTTAGAGTAGAACTTATACCTGCTCACTGATAACTGTCTTCGATCCTTGACTGTGCAGACACCAGAAACATTCATCAATTAATTAAAGACAGTCTCCTGTACCTTTGTACTTTTAGCCAGTGGTTTTGAAAATACCACTTACAAGAAAAAAAGTGGTGCTACATCAAATACAGTAGATGCAGATATGTGCGCCACGTCATTGCGCTCTCTTGCTGTCACTCAAATGGCAAGGGACTGAAGTGCATTGGCTGGATCTCGAATTGCTTGGGCTGGCCCAAGTGGGGTAAAATGTAGGGGAAATGGCGCTGCACAACTAGGTATTTCATGGCTAATTGAGGTAAGACACTAATTCTGCTCATAGATTATGTATGTATGAACTACACATTGACACATCCAGCCCAAAGCAGGAGGTTTAGAAAATACTTACTGGTCGCCACGTCTTCAACACTAGAAGCACCGAGGCATATGCATTTAAAATTGGAATATCTCTACAATTTGTTAAACCTCTTAAAGGTCCTCCCGAGTGGCGCTGCGGTCTGAGGCGTCACTACAGACGTAGGTTCGATCCCAGTCGAAACGAACACAGGTGGAATCAATGAACAAAAATGAAAGACAGGGCTACATTCCAGAACACAAAGAAACAGGGCTATGTTCAAGAACACAAAGAAACAGGGCTATGTTCAAGAACACAAAGAAACAGGGCTATGTTCAAGAACACAAAGAAACAGGGCTATGTTCAAGAACACACGGTTGACTAAGAAAAGAAAAGCAGAACCTTACACTGACTGCAGGAATGTCCACCAGAGCTTTTGCCAGATCATTTTAATATTGATTTATCTACAATAAGCTGCCTCCAATGTCGTTTTAGAGATTTTGGCAGTGTTCTTAACCCCTTTTCAACCAATATGATTAGTACATAATAAAAGTATAATAAACCATGTCAAAATACTGTATGATGATATTATGGTGATTTCTGAAACCCTACCTTTTCAAACAGTATCTTAAATAATACTCTTCTTCACCCCCCCCCCCAAATGTTTTTAAATTAAATACAAATAAAAAAACTTCACCAGCACTTGCACTTGACTAGCTTTGACTCTGCACGTTCTATGCATGTGATGTGTGGTTGTCCCACCTAGCTATCTTAAGATGAATGCACTAACTATGAGTCGCTCTGGATAAGAGCTTCTGCAAAATTAATGAAATGTAAAAATGTAAATTACAGCACTGTTTTTATAATTGGAAATCTTAGAAAAGGATTGGACATGATCCTTCATCACCTTTTTCCGTGTCAGTCTACAGATACACACAGCAGTAACAACTCACTTATTACAGTTCAGAGTGGCACTCAATTCACAACTTCCCTTAAAAGATAGTCGCTATAAATCTACACACCCCTGGCACAGTCGTCACATTTTGCTACCTTAAAATTAAAACTAAAAATGGCATTCATTTGATTTTGTTTCCCTACGGATCTAAACAACCAACTCCACTTTTTCAAAGTGAATATATATATTTTTGTGTTATCCAAATTACTAAGAAATAATAATAATAATAATAATAATAAGGATGCATTGATTGCGTATGTCTTCACACCCCAGAGTTAATACTTTGTGGAAGTACCTTTGACAGCTATTACAGCTGTGCATCATTTTGAATAAGAGTCTACTAACTTTACACAACTCTTAGGGTAACATATATCCATTGTTTTTGTCAAAATTGCTCAAGCTCAGTAAATTTGGTTTCAGAATATAAATATCCCTCATCCCAGGGTTAGGTTAAGACTGAGGCAGGTTTTCCTCTAACTTTTTATGGGCTTTGCATCTTTCATATTTATTTTGATCCTGACAAACTCCATAATCCCTGATGGTGAATGTGGGCACGATCAGAATGTGGACAAGATCAGGACAAAGGATGAATGTTAGAACCAGGTATAAATGGGGCTAAAGTGAAAAGATGAAAGCCTGTGTTAAATCAACTCCAAATCATCCATTTTGTTTGAAGACAATACAGCAAAGACATGAACTTTTTCACCTAAATTAAAAACGACAGGTTTGGGTCAAATCCAATCCAACACAACATGGACTGAATCCCTCTGTATTTTCAAGTATTGTGGTGGCAGCATCAGGTTATGATTATGCTTGGCATCCTTAGGGACTGGGGAGTTTGCGGGATCAAAAAGTAGCAAGTCCCAAGACATCTTAGTTTTTCTTATTAATTTGGATTTTTCTTTCACTTTGAAAATGTAGATTTGTAGAAGAAAAAAAATTTGATCCAATTTTAAGGCAGCAAATTGTGAAGACTGTGCAAGGGGTGTGTAGACTTTCACTAGGCACTGAGCTCAAGCATGACAAAGTACCTCTGCCCTAAAAACTTAGCATTTTAATGCAGAACACAGAAGAACATTATTCGATTAAACTGGAAGAAGGCTAAATAACACAATCTAATTCCACCCTGAGCCAGCGAGATTAAGTAAGTAAGTAAGAACTCAATAGGAAAATTTAATTGAAATCTCTGGGGGTTGAGGAGGGAAGGGAGGGAAAAGTGTGTCCAATGAGTCAAGTTTAAAAAAGGCATCAACGTTTTTGCCGGAATGCCATTTTTCACTCAGTCCAAGCAAAAGGTCAGCTCGCACCCCTGTTATATTAATATACAGCCATTGATAATTGGTTTTCTATCATTCATTAAAATGTACATTGCTCCAAGGCACAAAACTATTATAAAAAAATATTCTTCGCTTTCTCTTGCGATAGTACGGACACCTCTCTCTCTCTCTCTCTCTCTCTCTCTCATTTTCTTCTCCATCACTTCTCCTCCACAACCTATACCATCTCATAAAGAAACTGACCAGATGCCCAGATGACTTGTGCTGACTGTAGAACGTGGCATTTCGTTGCCATAAATAACCTAGTTTCGCCGGCGCAGGCATCTGACATCGACGTGCTAACAGTGGAACTGAGGTATCACCAGAGAACATCGTTCATTTGGGAAACAAAATTAACCTGACAGAGTGTGAACCGCTGGGATTCTGCTTGGGTGTCGGGGTTGGTTCACAACTCCATCCACTGAGCACACACTGGTTGAATCAACGTTGTTTCCACGTCGTTTCAATGAAATAACGTTGAATCAAAATGGAATAGATCGTTGGATTGATGTCTGTGCCCAGTGGGCATTCTGAGAGGGAAGCCAGCGGGCATGCTGGTTTTCATCAGGCCTCATCACATAATCAATCAAACCAAGGCAATGATTGTCAAGATTCCAGGCTTAAATAGCCTGAAATATCAAAGGTTGCCTTTTCCCTGGAGTATGAGGGACTATAACCCTGGGAGTGTATATACTATAATTTCATTTTTAGGGTAAGCTCAGATGGAGGTTTTCTATGTGTGGACATAATGGGCCCTCCACCGTAACTACGAAAGAAAGGCCAACCGACTGTTTTACAATGACACAGAGCAGCAGTGGAATGACTAATGCTCCATCCGAAACAATCTCTTTGAAGAAGAGGTCCCATCGTATTATCCTCAAAACCTTGAGTCTGAACACCCAACCGATGTAAAGTCAAAGCCTCTGTGTGTGACAGAGCACAATTGCTGTTGAGCGATAGATGTAGCTATGGATGAATTGACCGTGTCTCTCTGCAGTGTACGTGTAGGTTTGAGGTTTGATACTTGCACTTTGCCTGATGCGGACGAGAGATTCAATCATGCTGTCCAGTCCACATGTGGGTCGTTGGGCCAGAGCCTTTGGGACGGACGACCTGATGGAGCTAGAGAGACAGAGGTAACCACCAATTGAAAAGTGTCTATTTGGCTGGATGGAGAGATGCTCTACACTACCATTCAAAAGTTTGGGGTCACTTAGAAATGTCCTTGTTTTTGAAAGAAAAGCAATTTTTTTGTCCATTAAAACAACATCAAATTGATCAGAAATACATTGTAGACATTGTTAATGTTGTAAATGACTATTGTCTTTTTATGGAATAGCCACATAGGCGTACATAGGCCCATTATAAGCAACCATCACTCCTGTGTTCCAATGACACATTGTGTTAGCTAATTCAAGTTTATCATTTTCAGCTGTGCAAACATAATTGCAAAAGGGTTTTCTGATGGTCAATTAGCCTTTTTAAATGATAAACTTGGATTAGCTAACACATGGCTGCTGATAATGGGCCTTTGTACGCCTATGTAGATATTCCATAAAAAATCTGCCGTTTCCAGCTACAATAGTCATTTACGACATTAACAATGTCTACACTGTATTTCTGATCAATTTGATGTTATTTTAATGGACAAAAAAAATTGCTTTTATTTCAAAAACAAGGACATTTCTCAGTGACCCCAAACTTTTGAATGGTCGTGGATGTAATAATAATTTATATAATCACAATTTCTGACATTTAATCCTAGTAAAAATTCCCTGTTTTAGGTCAGTTAGGATCACCACTTTATTTTAAGAATGTGAAATGTCAGAATAATAATAGAGAGAATTATTTATTTTGGGTAGCCTTCCACAAGCTTCCCACAATAAGTTGGGTGAATTTTGGCCCATTCCTCCTGACAGAGCAGGTGTAACTGAGTCAGGTTTGTAGGCCTCCTTGCTCGCACACGCTTTTTCAGTTCTGCCCACACATTTTCTATAGGCTTGAGGTCAGGGCTTTGTGATGGCCACTCCAATACCTTGCCTTTGTTGTCCTTAAGCCATTTTGCCACAACTTTGGAAGTATGCTTGGGGTCATTGTCCATTTGGAAGACCCACTTGCGAGCAAGCTTGAACTTCCTGACTGATGTCTTGAGATGTTGCTTCAATATATCCACTTAAATTTCCTCAGTCCGGATGCCATCTATTTTGTGAAGTACACCAGTCCCTCTTGCAGGAAGGCACCCCTACAACATAATGTTGCCACCCCCGTGCTTCACGGTTGGGATGGTGTTCTTCGGCTTGCAAGCCTCCCCCTTTTTCCTCCAAACAAAACAATGGTCATTATGGCAAAACAGTTCTATTTTTGTTTCATCAGACCAGAGGACATTTCTCCAACGATTACGATCTTTGTCCCCATGTGCAGTTGCAAACCGTATTCTGGCTTTTTTATGGCGGTTTTGGAACAGTGGCTTCTTCCTTGCTGAGCGGCCTTTCATGTTATGTCGATATAGGACTCATTTTATTGTGGATATAGATACTTTTGTACCTGTTTCCTCCAGCATCTTCATAAGGTCCTTTGCTGTTGTTCTGGGAATGATTGGCACTTTCGCACCAAAGTACTTTCATCTCTAGGAAACAGAACGCATCTCTTTCCTGAGCGGTATGACAGCTGCGTGTTCCCATGGTGTTTATACTGCGTATTATTGTTTGTACAGATGAACGTGGTACCTTCAGGCGTTTGGAAATTGCTCCCAAGGATGAACCAGACTTGTGGAGGTCTACAATTATTTTTTTGAGGTCTTGGCTGATTTCTTTTGATTTCCCCACGATGTCAAGCAAAGAGGCACTGAGTTTGAAGGTAGGCCTTGAAATACATCCACAGGTACACCTCCAATTGACTCAAATGTTGTCAATTAGCCTATCAGAAGCTTCTAAAGCCATGTCATCATTTTCTGGAATTTTCCAAGCTGTTTAAAGGCACAGTCAACTTAGTGTGTGTAAACTTCTGACCCACTGGAATTGTGATACAGTGAATTATTTGTGAAATAATCTGGCTGTAGACAATTGTTGGACAAATGACTTGTGTCATGCACAAAGTAGATGTCCTAACCGACTTGCCTAAACTATAGTTTCTTTACAACAAATTTGTGGAGTGGTTGAAACACGAGTTTTAATGACTCCAACCTAAGTGTATGTAAACTTCCGACTTCAACTGTATGTACTGAGTAGTGTAGGGAATAAAGAAGTTGTCAGGTGCGGGGGTGTTAAAAGGTCAGACAGTCTCCCACTCCCAGACTTCCACTAATAATGCCACTTACTGAGTAGTAAATTAAGCTCTCAGTGAAAAGTGCTGACTCAACCTCAAAAGGCCTCCACCTCCTGCACTTCACAATCCAATTTCATATTCTCTGGGACTTACTTTGCAGACTCTCTCACAGTGATAGACCCAATCACAACGTAATTATGGAGGATTTCATTTATTTGAGAGATATGTGAGACATTATGTATTCACTGTTTGGCGTAATTTCTGGGTAATGATGATGTACGATGTAATAACACATTTTAAGCAGTGTCAAATCAGACACGTATTAGCATTTACAGTATGTGCTTGTCTAATTAACTTTGCTGATTGATGCACCAATCAAATTAACGTAATGATTACTGTTATGAAAATGTACTGTTCTGCAAAAGAAAGAAACTTGACTTCAATGGATAAAAATAGTCTGCTTTTTCAGATATTCAAATATTCAAGAATGCAATTGGAAGAAACCACTACCTATAGAACTATTATGGTTGGCTTCAGGTGAATAGGCAACATTTCAAAACACTATCAAGCTTGATTTCCCAGAGTTAGCAATGCTACGAGTGGGTCAGTATCAGTAACAGTACCGTTGCTGTGTCCCAACTGGCAGTGTAGTATGGGTACAGACATGGATATTACTCCAGTGCTAGCCTCCCTACACTGGCTTCCTGTTAAGGCAAGGGCTGATTTCAAGGTTTTACTGCTAACCTACAAAGCATTACATGGGCTTGCTCCTACCTATCTTTCCGATTTGGTCCTGCCGTACATACCTACACGTACGCTACGGTCACAAGACGCAGGCCTCCTAATTGTCCCTAGAATTTCTAAGCAAACGGCTGGAGGTAGGGCTTTCTCCTATAGAGCTCCATTTTTATGGAATGGTCTGCCTACCCATGTGAGAGACGCAGACTCAGTCTCAACCTTTAAGTCTTACTGAAGACTTATCTCTTCAGTAGGTCCTATGATTAAGTATAGTCTGGCCCAGGAGTGTGAAGGTGAACGGAAAGGCTGGAGCAACGAACCGCCCTTGCTGTCTCTGCCTTGTCGGTTCCCCTCTTCCCACTGGGATTCTCTGCCTCTAACCCTTTTACATGGGCTGAGTCACTGACTTACTGGTGTTCTTCCATGCCGTCCATGGGAGGGGTGCGTCACTTGAGTAGGTTGAGCCACTGACGTGGTCTTCCTGTCTGGGTTGGCGCCCCCCCCTTGGGTTGTGCCGTGGCGGAGATCTTTGTGGGCTATACTCGGCCTTGTCTTCGGACGGTAAGTTGGTGGTTGTAGATATCCCTCTAGTGGTGTGGGGGCTGTGCTTTGGCAAAGTGGGTGGGGTTATATCCTGCCTGTTTGGCCCTGTCCGGGGGTATCATCGGATGGGGCCACAGTGTCTTCTGATCCCTCCTGTCTCAGCCTCCAGTATTTATGCTGCAGTAGTTTATGTGTCGGGGGGCTAGGGTCAGTCTGTTACATCTGGAGTATTCTCTTGTCTTATCCGGTGTCCTGTGTGAATGTAAATATGCTCTCTCTAATTCTCTCTTTCTCTCTTTCTTTCTTTCTCTCGGAGGACCTGAGCCCTAGGACCATGCTTCAGGACTACCTGGCATGATGACTCCTTGCTGTCCCCAGTCCACCTGGCCATGCTGCTGCTCCAGTTTCAACTGTTCTGCCTGCGGCTACGGAACCCTGACCTGTTCACCGGACGTGCTTGTTGCACCCTCGACAATTACTATGATTATTATTATTTGACCATGCTGGTCATTTACGAACATTTTAACATCTTGACCATGTTCTGTTATAATATCCACCCGGCACAGCCAGAAGAGGACTGGCCACCCCTCATAGCCTGGTTCCTCTCTAGGTTTCTTCCTAGGTTTTTGGCCTTTCTCAGGAGTTTTTCCTAGGGAGTTTTTCCCAGCCACCGTGCTTCTTTCACATGCATTGCTTGCTGTTTGGGGTTTTAGGCTGGGTTTCTGTACAGCACTTTGAGATTTCAGCTGATGTACGAAGGGCTATATAAATAAATTTGATTTGATTTGATTTGATGGATTGGTTATCTGAAGGTTGCCACAACCAATTCCTTCTAAACCTGCTTTACTCAGCTACTTTACCCTCGAATAGGATTAAGCATTTGGTTTTTAAAACATTATTGACAGATACTGTAAGTCAGGGTGGAGAAAGGTCAGGCACTGGGTTTCTGTACCTCTGTGTACCTTGCTGTCCATACAGAGGAGTAGGGGCGGACAGAGCCAATGTGGTCTCAGGGCAATTCGTATTGTTTTGTGCATAAATCTGTGACCCAACATTTAGTATGATATGTTATGTTAGGTTAGGTTACATTATGAATGGAATAGCGGTCGTACAATATTGTAAGAATTAAAGGACGTGTAGTATCATATGTCTTACCGGGTCGTAAAATAGCATACAAATTGGATGATGTAACTTATCATACATCTTGGAGGACATATAGTATTGCACATATTTATCTGAGACCAGGTTGCTGGTTGATCCATAACAACAAAGGAGAATTAAGAGGAGAATTTATGTTGCCGGATGGCGGTTAGGGGAAAAATGACAACGGTTAGGATAAATTACGTAGCAGGTTAGGTGAAATGGGCTAGCTTTAGAATAAGTGTTAGGGGAAGGGTTAGTTAAAATTCTACAGTTGTCCCCGACGTGACTCGAACATGCAACCTTTGGATTGCTAGACTGTTGCTGATCATGCATACCCATCCTCCCCGACCAGTCCCCCTACTTTTGTTTCTGTCTAAAGTAACTAGACCATCAGTAGTTATCACATGTCTTGGAAGTACTGCTCTTCGTATTGCTCTGAGGCGAGGCTGACAGAGCAGATGGGATGGGACAGGATCCCCTGTTGACGAACAATGGTTCTGCTCTCATGGTGCTCATCATCACTGAGAGAAAGTGTGAGAGAGCGAGAGAGAGGTAGAGAGAGAGAATACAGACAGATGGACAGACAGGCAGGCAGAGAAAAATAATTGTGTGTGAGAGAGAGAGAGAGAGAAAGAGAGAGAGAGAGAGAGAGAGAGAGAGAGAGAGAGAGAGGGAGAGAGAGAGAGAGAGAGAGAGAGAGAGAGAGACCAGGGAGTTTCTGTCTGGCCGAGTCAGTCAGCTGCCAGTCATGGGGTAGCAGCTGAACAGCTGGCCTGGGCCTGAGCATCACCTCTGGTGCAGCTGGGGGGTGGCTGGGTTGGCCTATACCTTGATTGGGCTTCTCTGAATGACCCCCTCCGGAGGTCAGCGCAGACAGGACAGATGTCTGTGACTATGTTGACCATGCTTAACAAGGCCAAGAGACAGTGGATGGATGGATGGGATTTGTGTGATACAGGATTACGTGTGGGCATGGTACCAATATGTACCAATAGGTCAGGGATGTCAATATAATCCCATATGAAAGCAATGCCCTTTAGAAGGGGTCAATGGAACAGCTAAAGAATTGGAGAGAAAAAAGCATTATGAATCATGACATTTGACATCCAACTATAAGCTGCCAAAATTATCTGGGTTTTATTGCATTGATCTGAATGCCAAGTTAAATTAATATTGACATCTTGAATATTCTGTGATATTGCAGATATTCTTAAGTAATATCCAGGTGAGATTGGTTTAATTTCATAGTCAGTGATGAAATGAAGATGAAAACAGGCCACAGTCGGTATCAGACTGCATAACTCCAGGGCTCGAATTGCATCGAGTAGATTCTCACATGGTATTTAAAACATCCATTATATCTTACTCTCAGTAGCTCTCAATTACTTTATGAAATATCACCCTTTAATCCACCTCAAATAACGAAGTCTTGCTGCAGTACATCCTAACAAATCAATCGAATTAAACCTGCTTTAATCTTTTCTCCATCTTTCTACATACAGGTAACTAACTACCAAAATAAAGGAAACACAAACACTATCTTAATAATAAGGCGTTGGGTCACCGAGACAGAACAGCTTCAATGCACCATGGCATAGATTCTACTAGTGTCTGGAACTCTATTGGAGGAATGTGGGACCATTCTTCAACAGGAAATTCCATCATTTGGTGTTTTGTTGATGGTGGTGGAAATTGCTGTCTCAAGCGTCACTCCAGAATCTCCCATAAGTGTTCAATTGGATTGAGATCTGGTGACTGAGAAGGCCATGGCATATGGTTTACATCGTTTTCATGCTCATCAAACCATTCAGTGACCACTACTGGCCTGTGGATGGGGGCATTGTCATCCTATGGGGGCATAGCCATGGCAGCCAAAATAATGACCTGCCCGCCATTTTTATACATGATGCTAAGCATGGTGAAATGTTAATTGCTTAATTAACTTAGGAATCACTTTGTGGAAGCACATGCTTTCAATTTACTTTGAAAGTGTTTCCATTATTTTGGGAGCTACCTGTTCGTTTAAAGTGAAACACTCTATGGTACCAGATTTTATACCAAAACAAGGTAATTCATTAGTTTTCGAGACTAAACCATTGAAATTTCAAATATTACACCCTCGCTTGCCTTAGGCTACCTAGTAAAGGCATATGTTATTGATTAAGACTGCTTCTCCTATCGTTCAGACTCCACGGTGACTCACACATGGATATTGGCAATAGTAATTCACCATTCAATAGTTCCCAATCAAACTATACTGGTGGAATCTCATGTTTACCTCATATCCTTTCTCTCGCGTTCCTCTCCGGTGCGTCCCAAATGACACCCTATTACCTACAGTTGAAGACGGAAGTTTACATACACTTAGGTTGGAGTCATTAAAACTCGTGTTTCAACCACTCCACAAATGTCTTGTTAACAAACTATAGTTTTGGCAAGTCGGTTAGGACATCTGCTTTGTGCATGACACAAGTAATTTTTCCAACAATTGTTTACAGGCAGATTATTTCACTTATAATTCACTGTCTCACAATTCTAGTGGGTCAGAAGTTTACATACACTAAATTGACTGTGCCTTTAAATAGCTTGGAAAATTCCAGAAAATTATGTCATGGCTTTAGAAGCTTCTGATAGGCTAATTGACATCATTTGAGTCAATTGGAGGTGTACCTGTGGATGTATCTCAAGGCCTACCTTCAAACTCAGTGCCTCTTTGCTTGACATCATGGGAAAATAAAAAAAAATCAGCCAAGACATCAGAAAAAAATTGTAGACCTCCACAAGTCTGGTTCATCCTTGGGAGCAATTTCCAAATGCCTGAAGGTACCATGTTCATCTGTACAAACAATAGTATGCAAGTATAAACACCATGGGACCATACAGCCGTCATACCGCTCAGGAAGGAGACGCGTTCTGTCTCCTAGAGAAGAAAGTACTTTGGTGCGAAAGTGCAAATCAAACAGCAAAGGACCTTGTGAAGATGCTGGAGGAAACAGGTACAAAGTATCTATATCCACAGTAAAACGAGTCCTATATCGCCATAACCTGAAAGGCCGCTCAGCAAGGAAGAAGCCACTGCTCCAAAACCGCCATAAAAAGGCCAGACTATGGTTTGTAACTGCACATGGGGACAAAGATCGTACTTTTTGGAGAAATGTCCTCTGGTCTGATGAAACAAAAATAGAACTGTTTGGCCATAATGACCATTGTTATGTTTGGAGGAAAAAGGGGGAGGCTTGCAAGCTGAAGAAAACCATCCCAACCGTGAAGCACGGGGGTGGCAGCATCATGTTGTGGGGTGCCTTGCTGCAGGAGGGACTGGTGCACTTCACAAATTAGATGGTATCATGAAGATGGAAAATTATGTGGTTATATTGAATCAACATCTCAAGACATCAGAAAGGAAGTTAAAGCTTGGTCGCAAATGTGTCTTCCAAATGGACAATGACCCCAAGCATACTTCCAAAGTTGTGGCAAAATGGCTTAAGGACAACAAAGGCAAGGTATTGGAGTGGCCATCACAAAGCCCTGACCTCAAACCTATCGAAAATGTGTGGGCAGAACTGAAAAAGCATGTGCGAGCAAGGAGGCCTACAAACCTGACTCAGTTACACCTGCTCTGTCAGGAGGAATGGGCCAAAATTCACCCAACTTATTGTGGGAAGCTTGTGGAAGGCTACCCAAAATGTTTGACCCAAGTTAAACAATTTTAAGGCAATGCTACCAAATATTAATTGAGTGTATGTAAACTTCTGACCCACTGGGAATGTGATGAAAGAAATAAAAGCTGAAATAAATAATTCTCTATACTATTATTCTGACTTGTCACATTCTTAAAATAAAGTGGTGATCCTAACTGACCTAAGACAGAGAATTTTTACAATGATTAAATTTCAGGAATTGTGAAAAACGGAGTTTAAATGTATTTGGCCAAGGTGTATGTAAACTTCCGACTTCAACTGTATATAGAGCACTACTTTTGACCCAGAGCCCTATGGGAATGTAAATGGAATCGGGTGCCATTTGAGACAAAAACCTATGTTTTTCCATATCTCTATTTCCCTGCTTTTGTGCCAATGGCAGGTTGTGTGACATGAGGCTGTATTGTGCTGATTATAGATGGCACTTTGTTTTGTCTCAGTTCAGTTCAAGCCCCAGTCAATCATGGCTGACAAGCATGTGAATGTATAACAGAGCAAAATCATATCTTAAATGCACAATCATTTGTGTGCCTTGACAAATCATCTTGGTTCTTTCTATCCCACCCCTTTCTTTCTTGATCAAGCTTACTTAACTTCCCCTTCCTAACTTTTATCTGTACGTCAGTCCGTCCATCTCTCCAATCAACTGTCGATCCTTAAGATCGGAACAGGAGAGTCATGACACAACCAACCCTTCTTCTTCCTCCCCCCTCCCTCCCTCCCTCCCTCATCCATCCATCCATCTTTCTCTCCTGTCTGGCACCTCCCTGACTAAAGCTCCAAATTCCACATGTTAGTGCTGAATTGACGGGAACCATGGGAACTAGCTCGTTGGTTGCATTTCGTAGACGTTGTGTAAACACTACCTGCTTCAGAGCATACCACAGGGGCATAGGGAGAGATGTGACAGGCATGTGAGCTCTCTCCCTGTGGTGGTTCACTCTACCGTCCTGCCCTGCTAGCTTGGTGCCCTCTGGCCTGTCACTGTGTCAACTGTGTGTGCCTAGGGGGGAATGGTGTGTGTTTGTGTGTCCTTAAGGAAAAAAATATACTGCTCAAAAAAATAAAGGGAACACTTAAACAACACATCCTAGATCTGAATGAAATAAATAATGTTATTAAATACTTTTTTCTTTACATAGTTGAATGTGCTGACAACAAAATCACACAAAAATAATCAATGGAAATCCAATTTATCAACCCATGGAGGTCTGGATTTGGAGTCACACTCAAAATTAAAGTGGAAAACCACACTACAGGCTGATCCAACTTTGATGTAATGTCCTTAAAACAAGTCAAAATGAGGCTCAGTAGTGTGTGTGGCCTCCACGTGCCTGTATGACCTCCCTACAACGCCTGGGCATGCTCCTGATGAGGTGGCGGATGGTCTCCTGAGGGATCTCCTCCCAGACCTGGACTAAAGCATCCACCAACTCCTGGACAGTCTGTGGTGCAATGTGGCGTTGGTGGATGGAGCGAGACATGATGCCCCAGATGTGCTCAATTGGATTCAGGTCTGGGGAACGGGCGGGCCAGTCCATAGCATCAATGCCTTCCTCTTGCAGGAACTGCTGACACACTCCAGCCACATGAGGTCTAGCATTGTCTTGCATTAGGAGGAACCCAGGGCCAACCGCACCAGCATATGGTCTCACAAGGGGTCTGAGGATCTCATCGCGGTACCTAATGGCAGTCAGGCTACCTCTGGCGAGCACATGGAGGGCTGTGCGGCCCCCCAAAGAAATGCCGCCCCACACCATGACTGACCCACCGCCAAACCGGTCATGCTGGAGGATGTTGCAGGCAGCAGAACGTTCTCCACGGCATCTCCAGACTCTGTCACGTCTGTCACGTGCTCAGTGTGAACCTGCTTTCATCTGTGAAGAGCACAGGGCGCCAGTGGCGAATTTTCCAATCTTGGTGTTCTCTGGCAAATGCCAAACGTCCTGGACGGTGTTGGGCTGTAAGCACAACCCCCACCTGTGGACGTCGGGCCCTCATACCACCCTCATGGAGTCTGTTTCTGACCGTTTGAGCAGACACATGCACATTTGTGGCCTGCTGGAGGTCATTTTGCAGGGCTCTGGCAGTGCTCCTCCTGCTCCTCCTTGCACAACGGTGGAGGTAGCGGTCCTGCTGCTGGGTTGTTGCCCTCCTACGGCCTCCTCCACGTCTCCTGATGTACTGGCCTGTCTCCTGGTAGCGCCTCCATGCTCTGGACACTACGCTGACAGACACAGCAAACCTTCTTGCCACAGCTCGCATTGATGTGCCATCCTGGATGAGCTGCACTACCTGAGCCACTTGTGTGGGTTGTAGACTCCGTCTCATGCTACCACTAGAGTGAAAGCACCGCCAGCATTCAAAAGTGACCAAAACATCAGCCAGGAAGCATAGGAACTGAGAAGTGGTCTGTGGTCCCCACTTGCAGAACCCCTCCTTTATTGGGGGTGTCTTGCTAATTGCCTATAATTTCCACCTGTTGTCTATTCCATTTGCACAACAGCATGTGAAATGTATTGTCAATCAGTGTTGCTTCCTAAGTGGACAGTTTGATTTCACAGAAGTGTGATTGACTTGGAGTTACATTGTGTTGTTTAAGTGTTCCCTTTATTTTTTGAGCAGTGTACATTTCAATATATTTAACGTCGCATAAATGTATTTCAAATACATGTGGATAGGTTTACATCTTTGCTCAACTGCATGTAATGCCTGACAATATTACAGAAATGCATGGTTATGACATCTAGTGGACAGGGTGGTCAAAGTGGTTCCTAATTTGGCTTATTAATTAAATTGAGGAGTTTATTTCCAAAATGCTACATTTTCACATTTGTGTTTTTTTCAAATGTGAAAATGATTGGTAATGGGTACCTTCATGTGTGTGTAAAATATTACTAGTCTCAGATTTTTTATTCATAGATTGTATGTGTTTTTTTGCTAAACACTAATGTATATATCCATTGTTTAGTTGGAATGGGAAGTCAGGTGTTTAGTTGGAATGGGAAGTCAGTTACATAACTGAATGCATTCAACCAAAATGTGTCTTCTGCATTTAACTCAGTCCCTCTGAATCGACATCCACGAGCAGTTGTTCAGAACAGCAGATTTTTATACCTTGCCAGTTCGGGGATTTGAACAAGTAATCTTTCAGTCCCAACGCTCTAACTACTAGGCTACCTGCCCCCCCCCAAAATGGAATGTTTGTATCCTGCATATTTGACTGTGATATGTGGCTGTCTCACCTAGCTATCGTAATATGAATGCACTTACTGTAAGTTGCTCTGGATAAGAGCATCTGCTAAATGAATAAAATGTAAATGTAAATGTTTTACATACAGATCTCATATTACTGTACTGAAATATTTTTTTACATATATCTTTTAAATATTGATGTCACAAATATATCATTTGTACAGTTCTATATTAAAAATGTAGTTATTTGTTACATTTGACCTTGTAAAATCCAGCAGTACTATTTATTTCTCAGAGAGTGAGGCGCATATGTAGCATTTTGCTAAAACACATGATTATTTGTCTCTCAGAATTTGATCAATCAAGAGAGATTTTAAAACAAATGCATTTCTGATATTGAACAACCCCGTGCCATGAATAGGTAGTGAAAAAACACACCAATCTATTTCATAATTTCTTTAAACAATAAAAGCTAGTTTAATATCATTTCTGAAATTGGACATATAGCGTTTTGGAATGAAACTCTTCAATCACTCATTACGTATTGATCAATGGAGTAAAGTAAATGTTTCATTTGACGTAATTTTAACATTCTGTCATAAATAGCACATGTTCAGCTTAATAAAAACCACATTTTCCCACTTCAAGAGGGAAAATATTATTACTATAGTAAGTGCCTCCCTTCAGCTTAATTAAATTATTGTATTATTTAAACAAAAAACTATACATCGTACAATGCTCCACAATATGTGAAAGTGTAGGTCTAGTGTAGGTATTGTGCTTCAATGGGTGGAATTATACGGTTCTACAGTGGATGGTTAGCGGTGTTTTGATGCGTTTGTAACCAAATGGGAAGTGGAAATGTATCACATCTGGGAAAAATCCCCATGAATGGCCCTCCAACTGGTTAAATCTAGTCCAACTCCAACTAGTTAAATCAGCCATGAATCCCCTAGTGACAGGGGAAATGGAAGATTGTTGTGTGCAACAGGAAGATTCACACTTTTTTGATAAATTGATAAAACATTTCTAGTCTGTCTATTTATGGGTAACAAGGTTGACGTGTTATACTTGACCCGCTCAGTTTTTCATCACAAACCCCAGAAATTGGCCAAAAAGAGTAGAACAGGTTCAGAGTTAATTTCACATGACAGGGTTGACCTCAACATGAGGGACAGACATGAATCACTAATCGCAATAAATAAATAATCATCTTCAGAAATAACTTTGTCAAACAACGAGATAACTAGGTGGTGAAAACTTGTCTTTTTGGGGGTAAATGCTGAATTTTGGCACTTCAGCAAGTCTTTGTTCATGTTGACAATCAGATTTTTTTAATTCTCCATGTGGTCTATATATTTTTAAACTGGTCGATGTGTCCGCGGAAATATAATTAGCATGATACAAAATGCTAATTAGATGCGTCTCAATCCAATGCATCCGCCTATGTCGCACTTCCGCATCTGCGGTGAAAGGTGACAGAGCAAGAGCAGTGTTTGTCAGACCATGAGACATCCCGAAAATCGGTATTCTTACAAAATCATCTCTAGAGTCCGAACGGTTATGACCCCTCAATGGAAACATGAGACTCACGAACACGATGGTGTTCTCCATTTTGCACTATGACCCGCACGTCTTGGGACTCATCTGAAGTTGGTACAGCTGATAGTGCCAAAAATAATTGGTTAAATATATATTTTTTATATATATTTTTTATACTTCTACTGTATCTCTCAGATGTAGAACAGACACTTCAGAACAAAGTTCCTTTAGATTTTTGGGGGGGACTATCTGTATTCAGACCCCTTGACCTTTTCCAACTTTTGTTACATTACAGCTTTATTCTAAAATGGATTAAATCGTTTTTTTACCTCATCAATCTACACACAATACCCCAAAATGACAACGGAAAAACAAGATTTTAGATTTTTTTGCAAATGTATAACACATTCAAAACTGAAATATCACATTTATATAAGTATTCAGACCCTTTACTCAGTACTTTGTTGAAGCACCTTTGGAAGCAATTACAGCCTTGAGTCGTCTTGGTATGACGCTACATGCTTGGCACACGTATTTCGGAAGTTTCTCTTCTCTGCAGATCCTCTCAAGCTCTGTCAGGTTGGATGGGGAGCATTGCTGCACAGCTATTTTCAGGTCTCTCCAGAGATGTTCGATCGGGTTCAAGTCCTGGCTCTGGCTGGGCCACTCAAGGACATTCAGAGACTCATCCCGAAGCCACTCCTGCATTCTCTTGGCTGTGTGTTTAGGGTCGTTGTCCCGTTGGAAGGTGAACCTTTGCCCCAGTCTGAGGTCCTGAGTGCTCTGGAGTAGGTTTTCATCAAGGATCTCTTTGTACTTTGCTCCATTCATCTTTCCCTTGATCTTAACTGGTCTCCCAGTCCCTGCTTCTGAAAAACATCCCCACAGCATGATGCTGCCACCTCCATGCTTCACCATAGGGATGGTGCCAGGTTTCCTCCAAACGTGACGCTTGGCATTCAGGCCAAAGAGTTCAATCTTGGTTTCATCAGACCAGAGAATCTTGTTTCTCATGGTCTGAGAGTCCTTTAGGTGCCATTTGGCAAACTCCAAGCAGGTTGTCATGTGCCTTTTACCGAGGAGTGGCTTCTGTCTGGCCACTCTACCATAAAGGCCTGATTGGTGGAGTGCTGCAGAGATGGCTGTCCTTCTGGAAGGTTCTCCCATCTCCACAGAGGAACTCTGGAGCTCTGTCAGAGTGACCATCGGGCTCTAGGAAGAGTCTTGATGGTTCCAAACTTCTTCCATTTAAGAATGATGGAGGCTTCTGTGTTCTTTGGACCTTTCAATGCTGCAGATATGTTTTGGTACCCTTTCACAGATCTGATCAATGGAAACAGGATGCACCTGAGCTCAATTCCGAGTCTTATAGCAAAGGGTCAGAACGTGAAACGACCCAGTACAAGTTCTGCCTGTTGGATGTTGGGTGAAATGCTCTCGTGAAGTTTATTTGTTTATTTGTCATATGTGCTTTTGGTATGCTTTCGTTATGTGTGAAGTACAATAAAAAACTATTTTGACAAAATATATTGTAAAGGCGGCAGCCTGTTAAAAGACTTGGAGACTTGGCTTGTTGGGGGCTTGGCTTTGTCTTTGTGCTTTTTGGCCTTCCACGAGATGGATTGTTACGCCAGTTAATGTGTTATGCATGTTGTATTCTGTGATTAAAGGTGAAGGGGAGGGAAGTAACGTTGGGAAGTAGAGCCATAGGATTCATGTCGAGGACCGAGCTAGGAAGATGGCGGATGGCGAGAAAAAATCTGTTATTTGTCACATGTGCCTGGGGGCAGCCTTACAGTGAAAGTCTTACTTAAAAGCCCTTAACCAACAATGGAGTTTTAAGAAAAAAAAGTGTTAAGAAAGTATTTACTAAAATAAACTGAAGTAAACATTTTTTTTAAATAAGAAAAATAGAAAAGAATAAAATAGAAGGAGCAACAATAAAATAACAGTAGCGAGGCTATATACAGGGGGTACCGGTACAGAGTCAATGTGTGGCGTCAATGCAAGTTGTCCGGGTAACCATTTGATTAGCTGTTCAGGAGTCTTATGGCTTGGGGGTAGAAGTTGTTAAGAAGCCTTTTGGATCTAGACTTAACGCTCCGGTACTGCTTGCCGTGCGATAGCAGAGAGAACAGTCTATGACTTGGGTGGCTGGAGACTTTGGCAATTTTTTGTGCCTTCCTCTGACACTGCCTGGTATAGAGGTCCTGGATGGCAGGAAGCTTGGCCCCAGTGATGTACTGGGCCATACGCACTACCCTCTGTAGTGCCTTGCGGTTGGAGGCCGAGCAGTTGCCATACCAGGCAGTGATGCAACCCGTCAGGATGTTCTCGATGGTGCAGCTGTAGAACTTTTTCAGGATCTGAGGACCCATGCCAAATATTTTCAGTGTCCTGAGGGGGAATAGGTGTTGTTGTGTCCTCTTCACAACTGTCTTGGTGTGTTTGGACAATGATAGTCTGTTGGTGATGTGGATGCCAAGGAACTTGAAGCTCTCAACCTGCTCCACTACAGCCCCGTCGATGAGAATGGGGGAGTGCTCGGTCCTCCTTTTCCTATAGTCCACAATCATCTCCTTTGTCTTGATCACGTTGAGGGAGAGGTTGTTGTCCTGGCACCACATGGCCAGGTCTCTCACCTCCTCGCTATAGGCTGTCTCATCGTTGTCGGTGATCAGGCCTACTACTGTTTTGTCGTCAGCAAACTTAATGATGGTGTTGGAGTTGTGCTTGGCCATGCAGTCATGGGTGAACAGGGAGTACAGGAGGGGACTGAGCACACACCCCTGAGGGGCCCCTGTGTTTAGGATCAGCGTGGCAGACGTATTGTTACCTACCCTTACCACCTGGGGGCGTCCTCTCAGAAAGTCCAGGATCCAGTTACAGAGGGAGGTGTTTAGTCCCAGGGTCCTTAGCTTAGTGATGATTTTGAGGGCACTATGGTGTTGAACGCTGAGCTGTAGTCAATGAATTGCATTCTCACGTAGGTGTTCATTTTGTCCAGGTGGGAAAGGGCAGTGTGGAGTGTAATAGACATTGCATCATCTGTGGATCTGTTGGGGCGGTACGCAAATTGGAGTGGGTCTACGGTTTCTGGGATAATGGTGTTGACGTGGTCTTCCTGTCTGGGTTGGCGCCCCCCCCCCTTGGGTTGTGCCGGGGCGGAGTTCTTTGTGGGCTATACTCGGCCTTGTCTTCGGACGGTAAGTTGGTGGTTGTAGATATCCCTCTAGTGGTGTGGGGGCTGTGCTTTGGCATAGTGGGTGGGGTTATATCCTGCCTGTTTGGCCCTGTCCGGGGGTATCATCGGATGGGGCCACAGTGTCTTCTGATCCCTCCTGTCTCAGCCTCCAGTATTTATGCTGCAGTAGTTTATGTGTCGGGGGGCTAGGGTCAGTCTGTTACATCTGGAGTATTCTCTTGTCTTATCCGGTGTCCTGTGTGAATGTAAATATGCTCTCTCTAATTCTCTCTTTCTCTCTTTCTTTCTCTCGGAGGACCTGAGCCCTAGGACCATGCCTCAGGACTACCTGGCATGATGACTCCTTGCTATCCCCAGTCCACCTGGCCATGCTGCTGCTCCAGTTTCAACTGTTCTGCCTGCGGCTACGGAACCCTGACCTGTTCACCGGACGTGCTTGTTGCACCCTCGACAACTACTATGATTATTATTATTTGACCATGCTGGTCATTTACGAACATTTTAACATCTTGACCATGTTCTGTTATAATATCCACCCAGCACAGCCAGAAGAGGACTGGCCACCCCTCATAGCCTGGTTCCTCTCTAGGTTTCTTCCTAGGTTTTTGGCCTTTCTCAGGAGTTTTTCCTAGGGAGTTTTTCCCAGCCACCGTGCTTCTTTCACATGCATTGCTTGCTGTTTGGGGTTTTAGGCTGGGTTTCTGTACAGCACTTTGAGATTTCAGCTGATGTACGAAGGGCTATATAAATAAATTTGATTTGATTTGATTTGATATGAGCCATGACCAGCCTTTCAAAGCACTTCATGGCTACAGATGTGAGTGCTACGGGTTGGTAGTCATTTAGGCATGTTACGTTGGTGTTCTTGGGAAAAGGGACTATGGTGGTCTGCTTGAAACATGTTGGTATTACAGACTCAGTCTGGGACAGGATGAAAATGTCAGTGAAGACACTTGCCAGTTGGTCAGCGCATGCTCAGAGTACACGTCCCGGTAATCCGTCTGGCGCTGCAGCCTTGTGAATGCTGTACTGTTTAAAGGTCTTACTCACATTGGCTACACAGTCGTCCAGAACAGCTGATGCTCTCATGCATGCTTCAGTGTTGCTTGCCTCGAAGCTCGTCGGGACAAGAGCTGTGTCCTGCTTTACTCCCCTGAGCAGAGCGCAGCTGAAAGTAACAACTGGGGTAGCATTGAGTGTTGAGGTGGCTCAACTGAAGTTGAGGATCCCAGTGTCTGTGATGCAGGCCGTTGGAGCGACGCAGACGCAGTGGCGAGCGCGAGACTGAGGAGACTCGGTCTGTCCTTTTTGATGCGGAGTGTTTGTCGGATAAAGTCATTCTAGGGCAGGGGTCACCAACACGGTGCCCGCGGGCACCAGGTCGCCCCCAGGGACCACATGAGTCGCCCGCAGGCCTGGTCTAAAAATAGCACAACTCACTAGTGAGCTGCGTCTGAAATGTAATTGTATTCTGTTGCTATTCTTTTTAATCACACTTGCATTTATATATATTTAAAAATGACAATATCTTAATATTTTCATTATACATGAGTTTAGATGAGTTTAGGTGAACTCTGACCTACTCTAGTTCAAAGGTCAGTATTGTGCGCTCGAAAAAAACAGTGCTCGTGGAGAGTAAGCTAGCGGGCGCAGCGAAGATGGTAGCTGAATGCAGTTTCTGGCGAAGTGCAGCTGGATTAGCATCCAGTGCAACGAGTCCGTGGACAGCAGCAGTATAGCGCAGCTGTTAGTTTTTATCCGGATGGTGTTTGAAGATTTCTCCACAAGAGAAGAACACCTGGCACTACTGCCCTTAAAGAGAACTACGAGGGGAGTTGACATTTATAACACGGTGAAGGAGTTTTTCGTGCAGAAAAAGGTACCATTGGAAAAGCTGGTAGCGGTGACTACAGACGGGGCTCCTGCTATGATCGGCCGACATACAGGTTTCATCGCTCACTGTAAAAGTGACCCAGACTTCCCAACATTTCTGCATTACCACTGCATCATTCACCAGCAGGCGTTATGTGCAAAAGTGATCGGCTTTGAGCACGTGATGACTCCCATTGTAAAAATCATAAACAACATCCGCTCCAAAGCAAAACAGCACAGGATTTTCAAGGTGCTATTGGAGGAGATGTCAGCTGAATATGGTGAACTGCTGCTACACAGAAATCCGATGGCTCAGCAGAGGACGAGTTTTACTTCGTTTTTTGTCACTTTTGGGTGAAATCAAAGAGTTCAAGCAGTCCAAAGGCGAAGACGTCTCACTGCTAGAGGACAGAGTGGACACTTGACCTTGCATTTTTGACGGACATTACTGGGAAACTAAACGACTTGAACTGCAAGCTGCAAGGCAAAGGTAAGACTGTTGTTGATCTGATGCATTTAAAGCCAAGATGAACATTTTCTCTGTGGATTTACAGAAAAAAAGGTGCTGCACTTTCCCTCTGTGCAGTCGGTGCTGAAAGACAATGCTTCTGCATCTGAAACATTTGACAAAGTTGCAGAAAAGTACTGTGAAGTCATAAACAGACTTGGGCAAGAGTTTGAGAATAGGTTTTGTGACCTTCATCAGCTTGAGCCATGTGTGTCGTTCATTTCCAATCCTTTCATGAATGTGGATACAACATTCTTTGCTGAGCAACTAAGTGCAACGTTCAACTTGGATGCCGCCCTTGCTGTCTCTGCCTTGCCGGTTCCCCTCTTTCCACTGGGATTCTCTGCCTCTAACCCTATTACAGGGGCTGAGTCACTGACTTACTGGTGTTCTTCCATGCCGTCCATGGGAGGGGTGCGTCACTTGAGTGGGTTGAGTCACTGACATGGTCTTCCTGTCTGGGTTGGCGCTCCCCCCTTGGGTTGTGCCATGGCGGAGATTTTTGTGGGCTATACTCGGCCTTGTCTTCGGACGGTAAGTTGGTGGTTGTAGACATCCCTCTAGTGGTGTGGGGGCTGTGCTTTGGCAAAATGGGTGGGGTTATATCCTGCCTGTTTGGCCCTGTCCGGGGGTATCATCGGATGGGGCCACAGTGTCTTCTGATCCATCCTGTCTCAGCCTCCAGTATTTATGCTGCAGTAGTTTATGTGCCGTACGGGCTAGGGTCAGTCTGTTTCATCTGGAGTATTCTCTTGTCTTATCCGGTGTCCTGTGTGAATTTAAATATGCTCTCTCTAATTCTCTCTTTCTTTCTTTCTCTCGGAGGACCTGAGCCCTAGGACCATGCCTCGGGACTACCTGGCATGATGACTCCTTGCTGTCCCCAGTCCACCTGGCCATGCTGCTGCTCCAGTTTCAACTGTTCTGCCCACGGCTACGGAACCCTGACCTGTTCACCGGACGTGCTTGTTGCACCCTCGACAACTACAATGATTATTATTATTTGACCATGCTGGTCATTTATGAACATTTTAACATCTTGACCATGTTCTGTTATAATATCCACCCGGCACAGCCAGAAGAGGACTGGCCACCCCTCATAGCCTGGTTCCTCTCTAGGTTTCTTCCTAGGTTTTTGGCCTTTCTAGGGAGTTTTTCCTAGGGAGTTTTTCCTAGCCACCGTGCCTCTTTCACATGCATTGCTTGCTGTTTGGGGTTTTAGGCTGGGTTTCTGTACAGCACTTTGAGATTTCAGCTGATATACGAAGGGCTATATAAATAAATTTGATTTGATTTGATTTGACAGGTGGAGATTGAAATCATAACATTGCAAAATGACCTCCACCTCAAAGCCTACCAGGCTGCACCAAACTTTTGGTGCCTTGTTGACACAGAGAAGTACAGTGGAGTATGCACAGCAGCTATGAAGGTTGCTAGCCTGTTTGGTTCAACCTATCTCTGTGAATCAACGTTTTCTGACATGAACTTCATCAAGAACAAACACTGAACACGCCTCACTGATGCACATCTGAAAGACTCACTCACAATTGCAGTGTCAAGTTACACACCAGATTACAATACACTGGTGAACAGCATGCAATGCCAGTCTTCCCACTAACAAAGAAACAGATACCAGATGTTGTCAGTGGGAACATGGCAGTGCCATGGCGAAGTTGAATTAAAATATTGAAGAATAAGTTGAATTTTCTAACATTACATAATTGATAACTTTTTGAAACATAGTTCATGATTTGTTAAAAGGGTTTGTCAGTGGCTAGTGAAAATGGGACATTTTTCCTATGAAATGTAGTGATGTAAGTGATCATCTGAAAATTTAGCAATTACTGAGATTAAAGTGCTGAATATTGATATCTGTTTCCCACCTTATTGTCATTGTTGATAATTATTGTGAGAAATTATTAACGTGATCAGTGTCTTCACATAGATGAGTATCATTAATCATTATTAAAAACGTATAACTAAAGGCAAACTGAGCAAATGTGTTATTTCAGAAGAGCGTATCAAACTGGTAACCCTTCGTATGACTAAGTACCCATGAAGTAGCTCTCAGTTTCAAAAAGTTTGGTGACCCCTGTTCTAGGGTATACAGTTGAAGTCGAAAGTTTACATACATTTAGGTTGGAGTCATTAAAACTCGTGTTTCAAACACTCCACAAATGTCTTGTTAACAGACTATTGTTTTGGCAAGTCGGTTAGGACATCTACTTTGTGCATGACACAAGTAATTTTTCCAACAATTGTTTACAGACAGATTATTTCACTTATAATTCACTGTCTCACAATTCCAGTGGGTCAGAAGTTTACATACACTAAGTTGACTGTGCCTTTAAACAGCTTGGAAAAGTCCAGAAAATGATGTCATGGATTTAGATGCTTCTGATAGGCTAATTGACATCATTTGAGTCAATTGGAGGTGTACCTGTGGATGTATTTCAAGGCCTACCTTCAAACTCAGTGCCTCTTTGCTTGACAACATGAGAAAATCAAAAGAAATTAGCCAAGACCTAAGAAAAACAATTGTGGACCTCCACAAGTCTGGTTCATCCTTGGGAGACATTTCCAAATGCCTGAATGTACCACGTTCATCTGTACAAACAATAGTACACAATTCAAATATTTAACATTCTTGAAAAGATGTGTTATACATCAAAATAAAGCTTAACTTCTTGTTAATCCAGCTGCCGTCTCAGATTTCAAAAAGGCTTTACGGCAAAAGCAAACGATTATCTGAGGACAGCGCTCAGCACACAAACATTATGTACAGTTACCAGCCAAGTAGATTAGTCACGAAAGTCAGAAATAGCAATCAAATTAATCCCTTACCTTTGATGATCTTCGTATGGTTGCACTCACAAGACTACATGTTACACAATAAATGTTCGTTTTGTTCGATAAAGTCCCTCTTTATATCCAAAAACCTCCATTTTGTTGGCGCGTTTTGTTCAGTAATCCAATGGCTGAAATGCGATCACAAGAGGCAGACAAAAATTCCAAATAGTATCCGTAAAGTTCGTAGAAACATGTCAAACGATGTTTATAATCAATCCTCAGGTTGTTTTTAGCCTAAATAATCGATAATATTTCAACCGGACAAAAGCTTTGTCAATATAAAAAGAAAACAAGAAAGGCGTGCTCTCAGTGACCAGCTCTGAGGACATCCCACGGTCCACTCACTCAATGTTGTCATTCTCCCTCATTTTTCAGAATAAAAGGCTGAAGCAATGTCTAAAGACTGTTCACAACTAGTGGAAGCCATAGGGAACAGAATCTGGGTCCTATCCCTTTAAATGGTGGATAGGCTGTCAGACAGGCACTTCCTGGATGGATTGTCCTCAGTTTTTCGCCTGCCATTTCAGTTTTGTTATACTCACAGACATTATTTTAACCTGTTGTGGTATAGGGGGCAGTATTTTCACGGCCGGATAAAAAACGTACCCGATTTAATCTGGTTACTACTCCTGCCCAGAAACTAGAATATGCATATAATTAGTAGATTTGGATAGATAACACTCTAAAGTTTCTAAAACTGTTTGAATGGTGTCTGTAAGTATAACAGAACTCATATGGCAGGCCAAAACCTGAGATGATTCCATACATGAAGTGCCCTGTCTGACAATTTGTTGTCCTTCTGTTGCATCTCTATCGAAAATACAGCATCTGTGCTGTAATGTGACATTTTCTAAGGCTTCCATTAGCTCTCTAAAGGCACTAGAAAGTGGAATGGGGTGTCTGCTGTCTCTGGGCAAAGTACAACAGCTCTGTTTGTAAGTGGTCAGCTTGGGGACAATGAGACTGAGATGCGCGTTCACGAGACTTCTCCATTTTTTTTCTTTCAGCCTTTGAATGAATACAACGTTGCCCCGTTGGAATATTATCGGTATTTTACGAGAAAAGTAGGATAAAAATTGATTTTAAACAGCGTTTGACATGCTTCTTAGTACGGTAATGGAATATTTTTTAATATTTTGTCACGAAAAGCGCTCGCGCGTCACTGTTAGGATAGTTACCTGAACGCATGAACAAAACGGCGGTATTTCGATATAACTATGGATTATTTGGAACCAAAACAACATTTGTTGTTTAAGTAGAAGTCCTGGGAGTGCATTCTGACGAAGAACAGCAAAGGTAATCCAATTTTTCTAATAGGAATTCTGAGTTTAGTGCCCCAAACTTGGTGGGTGTCAAATTAGCTAGCCGTGATGGCCGAGCTATGTACTCAGAATATTGCAAAATGTGCTTTCGCCGAAAAGCTATTTTAAAATCGGACATAGCGATTGCATAAAGGAGTTCTGTATCTATAATTCTTAAAATAATTGTTATGTATTTTGTCAACGTTTATCGTGAGTAATTTAGTAAATTCACCGGAAGTTTTCGGTGGGTATGCTAGTTCTGAACATCACATGCTAATGTAAAAAGCTGTTTTTTGATATAAATATGAACTTGATTGAACAAAACATGCATGTATTGTATAATATAATGTCCTAGGAGTGTCATCTGATGAAGATCATCAAAGGTTAGTGCTGCATTTAGCTGTGGTTTGGGTTTTTGTGACATATATGCTTGCTTTGAAAATGGCTGTGTGATTATTTGTGGCTATGTACTCTCCTGACATAATCTAATGTTTTGCTTTCGCTGTAAAGCCTTTTTGAAATCGGACAACGTGGTTCGATTCAGGAGAAGTGTATCTATAAAATGGTGTAAAATAGTCCTATGTTTGAGAACTTTGAATTATGACATTTTGTGGTTTTAAATTTGGCGCTCTGATTTGTCATTGGCTGTTGAATAGTGTGGGACGATTTCGTCCCACCTCCCCTAGAGAGGTTAACAGTTTTAGAAACTTTGGAGTGTTTTCTATCCAAATCTACTAATTGTATGCATATCCTTGCTTCTGGGCCTGAGTAGCAGGCAGTTTACTTTGGGCACGCTTTTCATCCGGAGGTGAAAATAGTGCCCCCTACCCTAGTGAGGTTAAGGACAACAAAGTCAAGGTATTGGAGTGGCCATCACAAAGCCCTGTCCTCAATCCTATAGAAAACTGTGGGCAGAACTGAAAAAGCATGTGTGAGCAGGAGGCCTGCAACCTGACTTAGTTACACCAGCTCTGTCAGGAGGAATGGGCCAAAATTCAGCCAACTAATTGTGAGAAGCTTGTGGAAGGCTACCCGAAACGTTTGACCCAAGCTAAACAATTTAAAGGCAATGCTACCAAATACTAATTGAGTGCATGTAAACTTCTGACCCACTGGGAATGTGATGAAAGAAATAAAATCTGAAATAAATAATTCTCTACTATTATTTTGACATTTCACATTCTTAAAATAAAGTGGTGATCCTAACTGACCTAAGAGAGGGAATTTTTACTAGTATTAAATGTCAGGAATTGTGAAAAACTCAGTTTAAATCTATTTGGCTAAGGTGTATGTAAACTTCCGACTTCAACTGTATATAAGTTATCCCGTGAGAGCTTTTGTTCCGAACCCACCAAGGTGTTTCAGGTGCCAAGTTTATGGTCATGTTGCAATACTATGTAGGAGGGAGATTCCTAGATGTGAGAAGTGTGCAGGAGGGCATGAGACAAAGGATTGTGTAATTTCAGTGAAAAAGTGGAGATTCAATTGTGGGGGTGGTTATGTTGCTGCGGATCAGAAATGTCCTGTGTGAGTGAGACAGGTTGAAGTTTCCAGAGTGATAGCAGTGCAGAAAGTGAAGAAAGGATGGTAGAGGATGGTGGGCAAAGGGTGAGGGCGCCTGAGAGGAGTAGTAGGTCAGGACAGAGTGACCCAAACAGTTTGTGCTAGTAAGGTTGGCTTCTTGGCATTTTTTGCTATGGTCATTGATTGTACCGCACAGATGGAAAGGAAATCCCAGAAGATTGAATTGGTAGTTGCAGCAGCAGAGAGGTTTTTGGGGGTCAGAGATTTTAGTGCAGAAGAACCCAAAAACCACGGAACACATAAAACAAACACCCCTCTTACATAAATACATATCCCAACAAACCCTGAACCACATAAAACAAACACCCCCTGCCACGTCCTGACCAAACTACAATAACAAATAATCCCTATACTGGTCAGGACGTGACAGGTACAGCCAAATGGTTACTTGCATAGTAGCAATGTCAGAAATAGATAGTGTCAATATAAATAAAATAATACACAGTATGTACAAGAACAATATCAATAACAATTTCAGTGATAGATGAGGTAGTTATATGTGTACAATCAGGGGTAATGTGGCTGAGCAGCAGGATAAAAAAAAAATTGCAGCAACGTATGGCGTGTGTGTTAGGAGAGAGTCATTTGAACCACGCATGAACAAGGGAATCTATATTCGGAGAGCCTGTTTCTGTCCTGCCCTTGACTTTGGTACAGGGCATGTGATGTCCAGAGCCTCTTCGTCGCAAAACTCCCTGATCTTCAAAAAATATACGTTTGTCTAGCTGTGTCCAGTCCAGGTGGTGCTTGTACAGGCAGACCATCTATGGGAGGAAGGATGTCAGCGTTGCGCAGCAGATGAAACCTGGTGACAACAACACCAGGCTCCAGAGCATCGAAGCTGTAAAACCTGAAATAACAACCAAAAAAATTAAGACATTACAACTTTGCACAACATAAATTCACCTCCCAAGTTTAGATAATAAGAATAACCTCATACAATGTAATGAAAATTATATTCACCTGAAGTGCTGGTACTGCTTGAACTGTCAGCGGCCTGAAGTACGGAGTCAGGTGTTGTTGCCAGCCATAGCTTTCCAACAGCAGCGTACCATCCTCCAATCCAACCAGCTGTGGGATGTTGTCACGGTGCTGTCCTTCACAACACCAGAAATCTCAGACAGTGTTCACTCTGGTCTTTCTGAAGTGCTTCTTGGTGAAGCCGAATCACCAGTCAGGGGAAAACTTGGTGTGGTCTGTGATCAGGAAGTGAAGGTCCAGACTGTAGTGGAGCTTGTACATGGTCCACCAGGCACAATACCAGAGCACAAACTTGTTCTTGTTTTGGCCACTTCAGTTGCGAGAAGTTAAAAAGTAGATGGGACCTGGCTGCATGGGGTCAGAAGGATAGTGCACCTGCAAACAACAAAATAACATTAAGATAAGTTAATGAAAATAAAATGTAACATAAAACGTAATATCATTTTTTTAATGCATCATTATCAGGTAAATTTCACTTACCTACAAATGTGCAGAGCAGCAGCACTGCGCACAGAAACATAATCTTGGAAACTGGAATTTAAAATGATAACACACTGCCCGACTACACGTACCTCTGGAAAATACAGAAATAATGTGAGATCAATAAAAGTAGTGCCAATCATGTTGAGGTTAATTAAATAATCAAAACATGTTGTTTATGCTTACATACCAAGTGTTGTCATCGATTCCTTGTAGATGCCACACTGCTGCTTTTGTTACATGGGATGGCAGCAGCTTTCCACCAAAGTGTTTGTGTCCTGGGTGGCGTCCTGGTAATACTATTGCATTATCCTCTGCGTAGTTGTTGATGAAGTTCACCACTCGCTGCAAGTCCTCATGCTTCAGGTCTAACCTGTGCTTGCTTGGGCCAGCTCTCTTTTTGATGGGAGGCATTAGACCATTCTCCTTGTAAGACTGGTGGAGGAGAGTCAGGCGTGTTCTACTGATGCTGAAAGACAAATTCCAGATACAAATAGTTTGGCATTATTGTACAATAGATAGCCGTAATCACCCTCAGACACACCTTGCTAACTTGATGGGTCATGTAATCATCTGGCAAAGTGGAGTCTTTTGTTTAGATATGCTAGCTAAACAATGAACGATAATCCTAATCCATAGAGCACTAGCAATACAAACCGATTGTCATAGCTAGCTAAAGTTAAGCAAATAGGTTCAATGCTAGCTAATATTAGGCTATAACTAGAAAGGCGAAATGGCATTCTGAGATAACATTACGTTTATGATCTGTGTGTAGTAATGTTAGCTAGCGAGCCAGCCATCTAATGTCAGCTAGCTAGCCAACAGTAAGATTTAACTTGCAATGAAAACAACTTTCTGACAAAATTAGAAATGTATAATATCTGAAACTGTAGCTATACTCTTACCCATATACATGGTTGAATACTTTACTGCAAACTGCAAGCCCTTTCATGAAATAAGACGCCCTGTGTCATTTCCGTTTTGTGTACAGCTTGCTTGGCCCATTGTTGTGTCAAGTCACTCTGGTTCACACTGACCGTGTGCAATGCCCTAAGAATCATCTTAAGCTTTAGCCCTTACCCAGACTCTGACCATTTTACTCACCCTAGCAGAGCTGGTTAGGCTGTTTTTATGTTATCCAGAGTGTTGGTGACTGTAACTGTGCTCCTGGCAACAATATACCTTTTTTTGCCAACGTTTACTGACACCGGCCATATTCGACTGGTGTTGAGCGTTTGTAAATTCATCAGTTATTCTGCGCTCTGGCACACTCAGACGAGAGTGCTCTGAAAAAGTTGTTGCAGTGACGTTCTATTGAAATGGATACTTGCATACTGGAGTCTTTTGTTAAGTTTTAATATGCAATACATTAATAAATAAAAAACGCATTAGACAGGATTACCTTACACCTACTGACCAGGTCATGTCCAGCCCACTCATTATCTCACCCAATCATGGCTAGCGGGAAGGTCGCTGACTTTTTCTGTGGTTTAATCAACTAGACTCGTAATTTAAAAATGTTATTCGTATTTACAGATGACACACGTTTGTCATTAAGACACTTGAAAGTTCACGTTCGAGAAGGCATTTCTGCCTAAAAAAAACATTTTGATAAAAAGTTTACGTTGAAATGGCTCTCCTGTGAAGAAGTGACCCGCGACATACGCCTAGTTTCCTGAAACAGGTCACATATTTGTTATGGTACGCTGCAGGGACCAGTGATCGAACACGTCAAAGGGTTAATAACCAGAATTGGGCTTCCCAAGTGGCACAGCGGTCTAAGGCTATGTCGGGAGACCCATGAGGCGGCGTACAATTGGCCCAGTGTGTCCGGGTTAGTGGAGGGTTTGGCCAGCCGGGTTGTCCTTGTCTCATCGCGCTCTAGTGACTCCTGTGGCGGGCCGGGCGCGTGCATGCTGATGTAGTCGCCATATGTACGGTGTTTCCTCCGACACATTGGTGCGGCTGGCTTCCGGGATAAGCGAGAGGTGTGTCAAGAAGCAGTGCATGATGAATTGTTTGTTTCAATATTGTCACAAGTGTAGAGAGGAGTAGGCAGGAGGCAGTTGCAGGTTTATAACTACTGAGTTTATTAAAGCACTATATGTGTATATATATATACAGTTGAAGTCGGAAGTTTACATACACTTAGGTTGGAGTCATTAAAACTCGTTTTTCAACCACTCCAAAACTTTCTTGTTAACAAACTATAGTTTTGGCAAGTTGGTTAGGACATCTACTTTGTGCATGACACAAGTAATTTTTCCAACAATTGTTTACAGATATTATTTCACTTATAATTCACTGTATCACAATTCCAGTGGGTCAGAAGTTTACATACACTAAGTTGACTGTGCCTTTAAACAGCTTGGAAAATTCCAGAAAATGATGTCATGGCTTTAGAAGCTTCTGATAGGCTAATTGACCTCATTTGAGTCAATTGGAGGTGTACCTGTGGATGTATTTCAAAACCTACCTTTAAACGCAGTGCCTCTTTGCTTGACATCATGGGAAAATCAAAAGAAATCACCCAAGTTCTCAGAAAAAGATTTGTAGACCTCCACAAGTCTGGTTCATCCTTGGGAGCAATTTCCAAACGCCTGAAGGTACCACGTTCAGCTGTAAAAACAATAGTACGCAAGTATTAACACCACGGGACCATGCAGCCGTCATACCGCTCAGGAAGAAGAAGTGTTCTGTTTCCTAAAGACGAACGTACTTTGGTGCGAAAAGTGCAAATCAATCCCAGAACAACAGCAAAGGACCTTGTGAAGATGCTGGAGGAAACAGGTACAAAAGTATCTTTATCCACAGTAAAACAAGTCCTATATTGACATAACCTGAAAGGCCGCTCAGCAAAGAAGAAGCCACTGTTCCAAAACCGCCATAAAAAAGCCACACTATGGTTTGTAACTGCACATGGGGACAAAGATCGTACTTTTTGGAGAAATGTCCTCTGGTCTGATGAAACAAAAATGGAAGTGTTTGGCCATAACGACCATCGTTATGTTTGGAGGAAAGAGGGGGAGGCTTGCAAGTCCAAGAACACCATCCCAACCGTGAAGCACGGGGGTGGCAGCATCATGTTGTGGGGGTGCTTTGCTGAGGAGGGACTGGTGCACTTCACAAAATAGATGGCATCATGAGGGAGGGAAATGATTGAAGCAACATCTCAAGACATCAGTCAGGAAGTTAAAGCTTGGTCGCAAATGGGTCTTCCAAATGGACAATGACCCCAAGCATTCTTCCAAAGTTGTGTCAAAATGGCTTAAGGACAACAAAGTCAAGGTATTGGAGTGGCCATCACAAAGCCCTGACCTCATTCATATAGAACATTTGTGGGCAGAACTGAAAAAGCATCTGCGAGCAAGGAGGCCTACAAACCTGACTCAGTTACACCAGCTCTGTCAGGAGGAATGGGCCAAAATTCACCCATCTTATTGTGGGAAGCTTGTTGAAGGCTACCCGAAACGTTTGACCCAAGTTAAACAATTTAAAAGGCAATGTTACCAAATACTAATTGATTGTACGTAAACTTCTGACCCACTGGGAATGTGATGAAAGAAAGAAAAGCTGAAATAAATAATTCTCTCTACTATTATTCTGACATTTCACATTCTTAAAATAAAGTGGTGATCCTAACTGACCTAAAACGTGGAATTTTTACTAGGATTAAGTGTCAGGAATTGTGAAAAACTGAGTTTAAATATATTTCGCTAAGGTGTATGTAAACTTCCGACTTCAATTGTGTGTATATATAAATATATATAAATATATATATATATATATATATATATATATATATATATGTATGTGTGTGTGTGTGTCAGAATAATGGTAGAGAGAATGATTTATTTCACATTTTATTTCTTTCATCACATTCCCAGTGGTTCAGAAGTTTACATACACTCCCGGCCGGTAGGAGATCCCAGCCGGTAGGAGAGGGTAAAATCAAACCTGGCAAAGAATACGGCCCACCTGGCCTGATGCGGGTTCAGTCTCTTTGCTGGTCGAATATACTCTAGGTTCCGGTGGTCCGTCCAAACAAGGAATGGGTGTTGAGCACCCTCCTGCTTAATTCCGCTCTGCAGGAGACAGCTTCCGTGAGAAAAAGGTGCATCGATGGAGTTTAGGCGGTTATCCAGTGTATTGGGAGAGAACAGCCCCAACTCCAACCTCAGAGGTGTCCACCTCCACGATGAAGGGCAGAGACGGGTCAGGATGAGCCAGAACAGGTGCGTTTGTAAAACATTCCTTGAGCGCACAGGAAGGCTTCGTTGGCCTCATCAGTCTAGCACAACTGTCTAGGACCTCCCTTCAGGAGGAAGGTGAGAGGGGCCACCACTGTGACTGAAACCCCTAATGAAGCACCTGAAATAGTTGGAAAAACCTAGCAAGCGCTGCACCGCCTTTATGTTGGATGGAACAGGCCACAACCGTACTGCACTGACCCTCTGCTCTTCCATCTGAACTCCCGCGGTGGATATCCGATAGCCCAGGAAGGAGACCGCCTGCTGGAAGAAAAGGCACTTCTCCGCCTTGGCGTACAGGTGATGCCCGATCAGCCTCTCCAACACGGACCTGACATGAGAGACATGTTGCTCGCGTGTAGTGGAGTACACCAAGATGTTGTCTATGTACACCACTACACAGCGACCCACCATGTCTCTAAACACCTCGTTAATGAAGGCTGGAAACACCAAGGGTGCATTTGTCAGGCCGTAGGGCATTACCCTGTATTCGTAGTGCCTGGTGCTGAAGGCGGTCTTCCATTCATCCCCCCTGTCTGATGTGTACCAGGTTGTAGGCACTGCGTAAATCCAATTTGGTAAAGTACTGAGGGGTGGAGACCTCTGTCCTTCTTCACGAAAAGAAAGCTGGAGGAGGCCGGAGAGGTGGACGGACGAAGGAATCCTTGGGCCAGCGCCTCCTGGACGTAGACATCCATGGCTTCAGTCTCTGCATGCGAGAGAGGGTAGATGTGCCCCCGCAGGAGGGTAGAACCAGGCAGTAGGTCGATAGTGCAGTCCCATGGGCAATGAAGGGGCAGGCACGTGGCACGAGTCTTCGAAAAAGCCACCTGTAGATCCCGGTATTCCTCCGGGATAGGGATGTGGGTGGCCTGGTCCAGACTTTCCACAGAGATGGCATAGAGAGACATCTCCCCTGACACCCTGCAACCATCCCAACAACCTCCTCTCTGTCCACGATATCTTGGGGTTATGCAACTGTAACCAGGGGAAACCTAAAACTACAGGGTGTGCAGGAGAGGCTAAGATGAGGAAAGTGATGTGTTCACAGTGGTTGTGAGGAACTGTGAAGGAAATGGGAATCGTGGTCTGGCACACCAGTCCTGTTCCTAGGGGACGGTTGTCTAGGGCATGGACTGGGATAGGGGGTTGTAAAGGGACTAGAGGAATGCATAATGATAAGGCCACTGACCGGTCTAGGAAATTGCCTGCAGAACCTGAGTCCACTAGGGCAGGACTCAGTGGGGGGGGCCAGGATAGTCCGGGAAGGTGACAGGAAGGAGGACGGGCTGGGTGGACAGAGAGGAGCAAAGCACGTCCACGCCTACCTGGGAAGGTGCAGGGGCGCTCCTCGGCCTTTCACTTCCTCGCCTGGTTCTCCTTCTGGGACATGTGTTCCAGGGGTGGTCCGACTCCCCGCAGTAGGAGCAGAGACCCTGTTGACGGCGGCGTTGACATTCCTCGGGGGGAAGGTGCGTCGTGCCCACCTCCATGGGCTCAGTCTCGCTGGAGGTTCCTGGGAGAGACCGGAACCCCCGGGATGGGCGACGACGGGCACAGAAGAGATTATCTAGGTGGATGGCCATGGCGATGAGGCCAGCTCGGTCAGGCCAGCTTGGTCTGGACATCCACCTGTAGCCCGCTGCGGAAAACTGTCAACAGGGCCTGGTCGTTCCAGCAAGTGGACGCAGCCACCGTCCGGAAAACCAGAGCGTACTGAGACGCTGTCCTGGACCTCAGGCATAGACGGAGGAGACGCGGACCTCCCTCTCGGCCCTCTGTAAGGTGGAGGTCACACTGCAGGAGAAACCCCCTATAGTGAGCTGGGGTGCCGACAAACTGCTCCGGGAGGAGCAGGTGGACATTGCTGATCGGACCGGGTTATGTAGATGGTGGTGGGGTGGCTGGAATGACCGCGGGGAGCTGGGAAGGTGGTGTAGCCTGCAGCTAGCGTACGGTTCACCTTGTCCATAGCAGTCCGAAGGTCCTTCGCTCCTATAGCAGCGAGGTCGGGAAGTCCTGCTACTTCCTGTTCTCTTGGGTCGGTCATTCTGTCACAGGTGTAGAAAGGAGTAGGCAGGAGGTAGTCGCAGGTTTAGAACTACTGAGTTTATTAAACCACTATATATATATATATATATATAAAAGCGTGACAAAATTATAAAGTACTCAGGAAATAGGAGAGATTCCTCTCAGGAAAACAAGCAACATTTACAATGACCAAAGACAAATGACAGAAGGAGAATTTATATACAGTGATAGAGTGGGGATTGGACCAGGTGTGTGTAATGATGACAAGACAAGTCCGGGGTTGATGAGTGAAGGGCGTTTGCCAGCAGCAGGTTCGGCAGCAGCTAGAAGGCCGGCGACGCCGAACGCTTGAGCTGGACAGGAGGGGGTGCCAAAGCGAAGGCTGGTGTGACAAATATCTATGTTAAATTGATTAAATGAATGCAACTTAAATATAAATAACATACATTTTTCTAAACTATTTGAATCTGTTACTTGGAGTTATTGCACCTGTTACTGAAATAGTTATTCCAGTCTCATATCTTAGTCTTCCCAACCCTGGCAGTCATTCTGAATGCATCTGCGGGTGAATAAAATGTGAAATGTTGGATATCCCCACTCTGGCTGAATTACAATAGGAATTACACATCACCTTGCAAGCCAGCATAATGTGATTTGCAGGCCTGATGTTGCCTGTAAACTATGAGTGTCAGGCCACTGTATTAGGGTAAAACTAGGCCCTCAAAACAAGACCTTGTGAAATACGTATTGTATTGTCTTAAATAATTGTATTTTAATGACAGCATATTCACTTTGGATCTCACTTGGTGAAGGCAAAAAGACTGAAAATCAATGAGTGCAACAACCATGCCTCTGTCACTTGCAAACAGTCATGGGTGGTACTGGTAACTCAAACATTTGAAACATTTCTGGTTTTTGGTTCAAACTTGCACCATTATTTTTAAGAGTGTACCATGCACCATGGGCATACATACTCTGACACCCAAACCACATCACATCATAACTATCACCGTGCCACAGAAAGGAATAAGGATAAGCCTACAACATCCTTTGGTGAATGTATTTTAGAGAAATACAAGATGTTCAAGGTGGTTAATATATTGCAGAAAAAAAAGTAAGAAAGTGGAAATGAAACAAGATGTCAAACAGTAATCAGCACAGTGAAAAATATGAATCTCCTGATATGGTTTATTTCAATACGACAAAGAGGATTTCTAAGGGCAGCGTTGCCTTTATTATCAAAGAAAATGGTGTGCGTGGGAGGGCAGCAGTCATAGGGGAAAGAGTTGATCATTGTGAGCTATGGACACTAACATTCTGACCACACCGCTCGTGTCGCGTGCAATGCAAAATAAATGTACGCATTTTATGTCACATGCACCAAATACAACAGGTGTAGACCTTACAGTGAAATGCTTACTTACAAGCCCTAACCAACAATGCAGTAAAAAAAATAATACCTAAAAAAAATAAGAATAAGAAATAAAAGTAACAAATAATTAAAAGAGCAGCAGTTAAATAACAATAGCGCGGCTATATACAGGGGGTACTGGTACAGAGTCAATGTGCAGGGGCAACGGTTAGTCGAGGTAATTTAGGTAATATGTACATGTACAGTAGGTAGAGTTATTAAAGTGACTAGTCTTATGGCTTGAGGGTAGAAGCTGTTTAGAAGCCTCTTGGACCTAGACTTGGCGCTCCGGTACCGCTTGCCATACACGTTACTCAATCATTGCACCCACACTGCTCGCACGCGTCAACGAGCATCTGCGTAGCCAGGCGCTAAAGTAGAACTTAGTTCTATTTGAGAAGCTTGACACGCTGCAAGTCCCGCCTCTCCCACCTCCTCATTGGAGAGGAGGAGAGATTACTAGAAAACAAACTTTACCCTTTTATCTGTGGATTAATTGTCGGAGTAGAGGACCTTGTGCATTTCAGGTAAAATATCAATCCAATGTTTATATCCCAGGACGAATTAGCTAGCAACAGCAAGCTAGCTAGCTAAATTGCCATAAATGTTTAATGCTTTTCGACCTGTCCCCAAATTATTATAATTGGTTCAGAGCTCGTTTTGATATTTCAACCTGCATGTCATGATCGCGTCTGGTGTAGGTGAACAATATCAACATGCGCGCGATGGCGGACGCGCCAGCGAGCGGTCTGGTCAGCATGTAAGATTAGGGAGGCTTCAAATAAAAAATAAATTGCATTTCACAATTCACACAAAAATAATGTGTGTGTGTGTGTGTGTCCTGGTCCCCGCTGCACGTTAGCACCCGCTATCTATAGGTAGACAGACACAGATAGTGTTCACAACAACAACAGTGGTAGCAGCAAGGTCAATCAACATTTCACGCTCTACTTGATAATCAATGCTTTCATTTGGCACAACATGTAAGGGTCTAGGGAAAACACCAGAAAATACAGAAGCACTTCATTCCTTCAAAATGTCATTTTTGAAGTTCAGTCAATGTTTGGGTTAATACAGTACATGTGAAAAATAATAATTGTGCTTATAATGCGTTATAAAGTGGGTTTTTATAGAAAGTATTACCATTTATACTAAGATTCCTCTAACATTGGAGAAGATCGAAGCGCCATAGAGGGCACTAGGCAATTCAACACCTGCCCTTTCAATAGCCTTGTATCAGACAACATGCCAGGTTCCTGTGTCCCTCTCAACTGATTCTGCACTGTTTGATGAATGCACCTTTAATTTCTCTCATCGCCATACTCCCCCCTTCTCTTCCCCCTAGAAGGAGCCCCATTTCCGGGGGTTGAAAAGCCCTGGCACCGCACCTCTGGATAGGAAGTGTGTCTCTAAGGGATAAGACGATATCCACTGCCAAAACACACTTTGGAGACTAGTTCTATGGACTCTCAGATGTCCCAATGGAAAAATGGAAAAGCCCCTCTCCAACAACAACTGGGTCTCTCTGTGTGAGCGTTCAGATCCATCCGTATCCTTGGAGAGACTGGAAAGGGCCCCTGCCAAGGGCCCTAGATGGCCCGGCTCTGGCCCGCCAGGCACTGTGGCTCTGTGGTGGTTCCGACTGTGGGAAGGTGTCTCGTAGAGTAGGCCAGAAGGCTGAACTGAAAAACCTTAACTGACACTTGAGCCTATATTAAACTTAAACTCTACCAAGTAAAATGATGGCAGAGCCGCAAAAGCACTTCTGTGCAAGGGTGTTTATTTACATAGTGATTCTGAAAGAAAAAGAGTACTGCCACAAAAGTATACATTATGGGGACAGCTTAAAAACAATGCTGCCCCATCAACAGCTCAATGAAAAAGATCCTCTTTTGAACTGAAAGAGAGGCTCCTTTTGTAGGGGAAGCCCCTCCCATCCAAACATACCAAACTCATGAATTGATTAATTAAGCCATTACAAACATCAAAGCATACATTTTCCACTCAGCTAAACATATCATGATTTGTCTTAATTGAACTTTTGCAGTTGGTTTATTATAATACAATATAGCACAATATAAAACATTTAGATTCCTTATTCCAGCTTACCCAGAAGCTACAGAGACAGAGAGAGAGGAACGGAAACAAACAAAAAGAGAGCTCATCCAAAACATTGATAAGTACAATAAATGTCACTTGAATTATACATGAAAGCTTGTCTGCGTATTCCTTAGACCATACCAAACTGTTACTGAAGGGGAGGTAAGAATAGTGTGTGTAATGTATGAACTCGCTAAGAGATCGCTAAGTTAACCGTCAACACATTTGACGGAGCAGGGAGGGGGAGATTAGTGTGTGTGTGTGTGTGTTAGTTTACCAAATGTTGTCCGCAGCCGGTGACGGACTTCTCCATCACAGAGGGGCTATTGTCAACCCTTCTCCAGCTGGGGATGAGTCTGTGGTGAGCCAGAAGGCCAGATGTACTGGGTGGATCACACATAGGTACACATACACACGTACTATATGCACATTCACAGTTATATATTTGTCCTATTCTTTTCATTTATGATCCATGTTACTGTGTCTCTCTCCTCAAATTTTTTTTAAAGTCATATGGCAGCCTTTAGTGAACGAAGATTGCGAAGAACACATCTCAGGGAATGGAATTTCAGAAATACATGTCAGGGTCAATGCATTCCAGGCTCAACACCCTTCTAGGGGGATCAGGAGGCATGTCCCCGCCCAGGAGTAAAAAAAATATGGATTTTGAAGGGAAAATACATCCCAATTTGACTAATAATTTGGACAACATAACCAAAAAACAACTGAAATACCAATATTTTCTGTATTACTTTAAACTGGGGTGTGACCCCCCCCCCCCCGATACACGTTTAGTTTTTTTGCGCCAGCACTACACAGATGATTCAAATAATCAAAGCATGATGATGAGTTGGTTATTTGAATCAGCTGTGTAGTGTGGGTGCGAAAACCAAAACGTGCACCCGGGGCGCCAGGACGGAGTTTGGGAAACCGTGCTTTAAACTGTTGGCTCAGAAAGTAACCACGCTTGGCATAGCCCCCCTCCCTGGGATAATGTTTTTGTAGAACGACTGTGAGAAAGTCAGTTCTGAGGTGCGTTCAGTTTGATTGAACGTTTGCTTTGTTGCGTAATGGCTTGTACTGAACCACACGATTCCACAAAACGTTCTTGAATATACTTTGAGATAGCCTACGTTTGCTCAGTCTGGTGGGTGTGGCGGGTGTGGCTAAAAGCAAAGAGTGACGTATTTGAAGGGCAGTGGTGCATTTTCAATCCACAAGCCAACCCCTTTACGTTTTTCAACTGGTCGTTCAGAACAGCACCATTTCCGTTTCATGAAATGTTTCATTATGTTTTTTTCACACTGAACGTAGCTCTGGTGACTTTTCTTCTTCAAAATCTATGAAAATAAAATGGTGACACCATTAAAATATCATTTCCCCCTCCAAAATGTTGCCTAAAAACATATTGGTCCATATTATCTGGCTGGTGTGTTATTTAGCAATAAGCATTATCACATGTAGCCCAACTGATGCAACATTATGGCTATAAATAGGCTGAAGCATGGGATTGCCCATCTGTACTTGTACTAGTCATCAGCTAGATCAGTCAACTTTTTCTGTCATGGCCCCCTTTCATCATGGGCGAATGTCATATGTTGTAACAAGTTATCTCACAGAATTAAGGTTTTGTTAAGAAGAGAGGTGGGAGAGAAATAAAGAGAGAAGGAGCTTTTGCTCCTTTCTCCTTACAATCAAATGTATTTATAAAGCCCTTCATACATCAGCTGATGTCACAAAGTGCTGTACAGAAACCCAGCATAAAACCCCAAACAGCAAGCAATGCAGGTGTAGAAGCACGGTGGCTAGGAAAAACTCCCTAGAAAGGCCAGAACCTAGGAAGAAACCTAGAGGAACCAGGCTATGAGGGGTGGCCAGTCCTCTTCTGGCTGTGCCGGGTGGAGATTATAACAGAACATGACCAAGATGTTCAAATGTTTGTAGATGACCAGCAGGGCCAGATAATAACAATCACAGTGGTTGTAGAGGGTGCAAAAGGTCAGCAACTCAGGAGTAAATGTCAGTTGGCTTTTCATATCCGATCATTCAGAGTATTTCTACCGCACCTGCTGTCTCTAGAGAGTTGAAAACAGCAGGTCTGGGACAAGGTAGCACATCCAGTGAACAGGTCAGGGTTCCATAGCCGCAGGCAGAACAGTTGACACTGAAGCAGCAGCACAACCAGGTGGACTGGGGACAGCAAGCCTCTTTACAAGTACTGTATAGTGTAAAGCTACAGAAAGCCAGTAACTAAGGGGAGTAAATAATTTCTAATCCATCGTGGTATATTATTGAGGTGTTGAAATTGGCCTCTCTCTAATATCCTGGGGTAGGGGAGGTCATGCCCCCCCCCCCCAAGTTACGTACCTGTAGCCAGGGACTGCAGTGCCAGCAAAGACAGACACATGAAGAAGAGTTACTAACGGTCTGAGGCTGTGTAGGCTAGCCGTGCACAATTCAGGCATAACTCAAGTTCCTCGAGTTCCACAAGACTGACCTTCATCAGTCCCACCAGAAGAGGACCCATAGGTCTGCTATGGATTTCAACTAATTTTATGGGTACTGAGAAGGCCATTCTGTTAGTGACCAGGTGTGTGTCTCGAGGATCGGACATTACATGACCTTCTGTGAGACTGACAGTGAAGAACGGATCCCCACCACAACACATGGTTAACACCAATGGTGCTTGAGTGAGCTGCAGGAGTTAGTGAGGGGACTGTAAGAGGGTGTTTGTTAGAAGAAATGTGAGAGGGGGTTTGTACACCAATGGTGCTAAAAAGGAGAGGAAGTAAGTACATTGGTCAAGGTCTGGTGGCCTTGTTTCTGGTCGACCTAACGCTTGTTTTCTCATCTGGCACCCTCCAGACAGACTCAGTTGTTTATGGAGCTCAAGGGGGCATCCTCCAAACAGGGTTATTTCCTGAGCTCCAACCTGGGGGGTGACCCAGGTACCCTGACACCCTCTGTGACCCCCCAAAGTCAATCAGAACCGGGTGTTGCTATGGTACAACAAGAATGAGACATCCGTGGTTCAGATATTTGGAACTGTGAGGCCTGTGGTGAAATCAAACTCTTTGGAGCAAAAGGTCAAAAAGAGAACAATGTGTACTGTTATGGTATTGTACAGTACATGTCAGGGGGTGGGACAGGTCAACTTCTCTGTGTTTGCTTTCGATGGTTGTATTGTATTAGATTTTTATAGGCTCCACTCCCTTTATTCAATTTCATATAAAAATTCTCATCGCCGTACAGTACTTCAAAGCTATTTTCACTTCATTTGGCATTTTAACCACACTGTCCCGCTGTGTTCCTCCCTGCCAAAAACAGTTTTTAGCTAGAAAACCTAGGGGACAGCAGTGACTCACTTAGTCCAGTCATTAGATAATGGTTTTCTTTTGAGATATTCAAATAAACACTCTTATTCCCTGACTGTGAATGAGGGAAGTCAAGTGTTATTTTCCTGGGGTTGTCAGGGGATTACCAGCACTGCAGTGAGCCCATCTGTTGTCGATTGGGCGAGCCTACAGAACAACTGACCTGTAACCCGCCACAATATTGTTCTCAATGTTGTTTCAACAGTGGAGTTATGAGGGATTTTCACTATGATTTATACAATAAATACCATGTGTCATGCTAATATTGGCCCGGAGATGCCATTCACTGACGGTACAATTTGTTGATTTTGTCGGAAGAAGTGGGGTTTGTTAATTATGTGCGCTCACTCACGGTATTATGTGAATATGTTTATATTACAAATGAGAAAAAAACGGTACAACTGCTGCTAACTGCGACCAACGCTCCTGGGAGAAGCTGTTGGAGTGCTATTGCACAGAGACGGATATACTCGTCTGTGCATCATGAGAGCCAGTATGTGTCATAGGCCCATGGTGCCCGAGTCATAGTCTCTGTGGTCTACAGTATGGCAGAGTCCCTCTGTATGGAGAGCATAGAGCCGTCGGCACAATGTCACAGCAGCCATGACACTCTCTCTCTCCCTCCCCCCCCCCCCTCTGTCTTCCTATCTGTGTGTTATCGCTGCGGTGAGATGGCTCCCAAATGGCTTCAATTTCAGCCCTGCGCAATCGATGACGGATGCAGAGCGGAGTCCCGCTTGTATATTAAAGGAAAGTAGAGCAGCAAAAAGGAACGATACGCGACCATCCGAACGTTGCCTATAGGTTTTTTTTCAGAACCCGTGGCAACATCCGACAGGCGGTATGATATCGACTGGCAGGGAGGAGCTGAAAGAGACTCACTGGGCTTTTAACTGCTCCCTCGTTCAGATTGCTTTGAAAAAGGGCCCGGCCCTGCAGTTATCAGATGCATGTCAGAGGGGAAAGTATAGATTTTACTCCCCTCTCCTCTTTTCTCTCTCTCCCTCCCTCGCTCCATCCATCCCCCCCAGTTCTGCCCCTCTAATGGTGGCAGTGCGTATTGGATTACTCCTTCCTCCGAGGTGACGAGGTAGAGAAAGAGAGGAGGATGAGGATTTGAGCGGCGTCTTCGTCAGGTGACAGTTTGTCAAGTACAGTAGCCCACAGGTGTGTGTGTGTGTGTGTGTGTGTGTGTGTGTGTGTGTGTGTGTGTGTGTGTGTGTGTGTGTGTGTGTTCATGTGATTGTGAGTGAGTAAGTGTGTGTGTGGTTGTGGCAGGTCTGGGGATCTATCCCAGGATTAGGGAGAGAGATGAGGGGGCAACACATTGAGCTAGGGGAGAGGGGATGAGTTCCGTTGCGTTGGTCATCATGCCTTGGAGCCGTGTGTGTGTGTGTGTGTGTATGAATGGGTTGCTGGGGGTGTACAGTACAGTACAGTATGTCTGTATGTTATTGTATGCATGTGTTGGTCAGTGAAACGCATTCATTTAGATTAGCCTTATAGTGTAATGCCAGGAAGGTTATTGGACTTTATTTTACAGCCCATAGAAAACCTACAATATGATTCAAATACATTTTTGAGTAGACGTGAGGAATCAACCACAGACCATTTCTAGCCATGTGTGCTCACTCACAGTATTATGTGATGATCAGTTAGCATACATGTTTTCGCTTTGCCTTCCTATTATCTTTCCAGGAAACGTATGCTGTAGTGGCTGCAGGTCCGTGAGTCCCTCCCTGCCTGACCCCCCCCCCCCCCCAAAAAAAGGGAAGGGGTGTGAGAAGAGAACAGAGAAAGAGAGAGCAGCTCAATTTGAATCCATTGCATGTCGCATCCTGGGATTCATCAATAACTTAGGCATGATGGGAAATCCTTTTTACAGCCCGGGTCCCTCAGCCTGCTGCTCATTCTTATTTTACACATTTCGTCGAGAGCCTTGCACATGGGCGACATATGGATATGGCCCGCTCTATGCCTTGTTAATGTCTTGTGATCGTAATGTCAATCTCCCCTGATACACATGTTAGTAATATCCTAAGATTTCTTTGTCCTATTAAATTGCATCCCCGCACAAACTTAGCTGGCTATGTATAAAAAATTGGTAGGGAAAGTGTTGCTGGGTTGGATTAGCTAGCAAGACCTTCCACTGCTGCAGTGTTCTACCCACAATGCAACAGTCCTGGAAAATGATCAAATTGGTCCTTGACCCGAAAAAGGACTTATCCGCTATTATGAGAGAAGCGATATATCGATTTAATCATTTATATTGTCATCAAATAATACAACTGATTTAATTCAGTGCATTGCAGTTTTTCAAAGGATATTCCTGTGACAGCTTTAACTACCACATGTTTGAGATGGAAGAGAGGTGCAATTATCATCATTACTGGGAAAATTGAGGTGATTCACCCTTAATCAGAGACTGTGATGGGTCCAAAACCCACACACAGCACAGCTGCAATCTTGAACATGCTAAAAAGGAAAAACTAGAAAAAAAAACCAGAAGGAGAAGAAAAGTATTCCATGAATAGTTCTTCTTCGCAACTTCAAACATCCAAACAAGCATTGCTAATCCTTTACCTATCAAGCTGTTCATGCTTGAGAAAAACATATTACATACAGTATGAAACCTCAAATTCCACAAGGAAAAAAAATAACAGTTGGTCAGTGCAAGTCAAGACGGTGGGGCTCTAAAGGACATAGTTCACAAAACTCTCTACAACCAAACACCACTGTGCATTTCCTCTTCCGCAAGCTGCAGGTCTCCTAGCAGCAGCCAATCGCGGGGCAGGACTCAGAGGGTAGAGGGCTGATGCTATTCAGCTGTACCTCATTGTAACTCGTTAGTGGGTAATTAGGTCAGCTCATTACATCAAACAGCACAACACTCCTACAGCAAACATTCCTGTGAAGCCAAATTAAGGCAATGGCCTTGAAATACAAAGCAAATTAACATTATTTGTAGCACAACAGAAACTTTTTCATTTAATATTACATTGTGTAAAGTAAGACCCATTTTAATTTTATAATAGACATACAGGCTGATAAGAGATGACAGATTTGCTTGTCATTTCTGGCCACATCCTAAGTTGAAACAGTTTAACTTTTCGAACGTCAATGTGTGATTTACGCAACTCAGTCTCAAGAGCTATGCACTAATACTCTTGGTTCTGAAGCCAAGTTTCAAAACTCTATTAAGAAATGTATAGGACCATATGATTTCCAGTCTACCACAAAAGAGTGAAAGAAAGATACGTCTTCTTTTTTATTTAAACAGGCAGGTCAGTTAAGAAAAAAATCTTATTTACAATGATGGCCTACCCCGGGCCAAACCCCATCGACACTGGGCCAATTGTGAGCTGCTCTATGGGACTCCCAATCACGGTCGGTTGTGATACAGCCTGGAGTCGAACCAGGGTCTGTAGTGATGCCTCTAGTGCTGAGATGCATTGCCTTAGACCGCTGCGCCACTCAGGAGATAGCATGTGGGGGTAGGCTATTATGTATGGCCTGTGGGGAGAGGCAGCGATAGAGAAATACGAAGAGGGAGGAGATTTGCCATAGTATGAAAGTGGAGAGAGAGAAAAAATGTATAAAAGAGGAGGAAAGAGAAAAGGACGCCTGTGATTTCCATTGGCAGTGTGCAGCCAGTGCGCTCCCAGGGGGTACCGGGCCAGCAGCACCATCGGCCTATGTCACAGGAACCTCAATGGCTGCCATAATGAAGCTCTCAACCCTGCAGCATACTGTTCACACACATACACAAGCAAGCACAAAAACACAAATGCATAAAAGCACATGCAAGCATGCACGCACACACAAAAGCCCACACATGCATGCACGGATGCACACACACACATATGCAAGCATGCACACACACACACACGTACAGCGGCACACACGAGCATGCACACACAGTGAACTTGACACACAGGCCTGCTCCTTCTGTCTCTCCTCGCTCTCTCTCTCACACACGCCAAGTGAACTTAATGCACTGATGACTAAATGCATTAGATTACTCTTCTTGATACTCAAACAAGGCAAAGAACATTCGACAAAAAGCACTACAACATTTTGCCGGGGTCACGAGCCTACTCCACCACCAGGTTCCTAGCCAGCCTCTTTGTCCTCCTCCTCCTCCTCCTTTATACCATCCTCTTCTCAATGGGACAAACCTTTCTTTCTGTCCTCTTTATCCATTTATTTCTGGAGGAACCGCAGGTCATTGCCAGTTCAGAGATGCTATTTTCAGTGTGAGCCATAATTCAGTCAAGCTACTTGATGAGAATAATGAACTGTGGTACTTTGGAGTTTATCCCCTGCCAGCACCCATAGCTGGCTACTCAATCTGTTCAACCTCCTCGACAAATTACACTGACGCTATTGTACTGACATTCAGTAAGCGCATTATGATAATACATGTTTTCTTCTTTATACTGTACAATACACAGTATGTGCCACTATCCTATAGGCTGTGTGCTACAATATACTTTATGCATAAATAATGGAGAGGATGCAATGCCCTCTCGCCAATGTTCCACAGAAGGTGTTTTACATGCTATAGTAGTCAATAGATAGAATATAAATAGAACTGCACTCTCATAATAGACTGCAGTAGAGTAATGGTATAGAGTGCACTAGACTCCTAGTAGTGTATAGTCAGTTTATGGTCTGATGTGAGTAAGTTGTCTTTAAGGAGGACAATGTCAGGTTTGACGTATTCTATCTAAGCTAAGGCCCAGCAAACATGAGCTCTTTGGCTCCATGTGGATATTTGATGGGCAAGGTGGGCAGGGGTTAGCCCACACAAAGCCCACATCAAGCCCACACCAGCCCAACATGGGTTAGCCAACACCAGCCCAACATGGGCTAGCTCACACCAGCCCAACATGAGATAGCCTACACCAAGCTAGCCTACACCAAGCCCAACACGGGCTAGCCTACACCAAGCCCAGCACGGGCTAGCCTACACCAAGCCCACCACGGGCTAGCCTACACCAAGCCCAACACGGGCTAGCCTACACCAAGCCCAACACGGGCTAGCCTACACCAAGCCCAGCACGGGCTTGCCCACACCAAGCCCAGCACGGGCTTGCCCACACCAAGCCCAACACGGGCTAGCCTACACCAAGCCCAGCACGGGGCTAGCCTACACCAAGCCCAGCACGGGGCTAGCCTACACCAAGCCCAGCACGGGGCTAGCCTACACCAAGCCCAGCACGGGCTTGCCCACACCAAGCCCAGCATGGGCTAGCCTACACCAAGCCCAGCACGGGGCTAGCCTACACCAAGCCCAGCACGGGCTAGCCTACACCAAGCCCAGCACGGGGCTAGCCTACACCAAGCCCATCACGGGCTTGCCCACACCAAGCCCAGCACGGGCTTGCCCACACCAAGCCCAACACGGGCTAGCCTACACCAAGCCCAGCACGGGCTAGCCTACACCAAGCCCAGCATGGGCTAGCCTACACCAAGCCCAGCACGGGCTAGCCTACACCAAGCCCGGTACAGGCTAGCCCACACCAAGCCCAGTACAGGCTAGCCCACAAGCCCACACCAGCCCAACACCGGCAAGCCTACACCAGCCCAACACAGGCTAGCCTACACCAAGCCCAGCACAGGCTAGCCCACACCAAGCCCAGTACAGGCTAGCCCACACCAAGCCCAGCTACTACATCAATCAAATCAAATTATTGGTCACATACACATGGTTAGCAGATGTTAATGCGAGTGTAGTGAAATGCTTGTGCTTCTAGTTCCGACCGTGCAGTAATATCTAACAAGTAATCTAACAATTCCACAACAACTACCTTATACACACAAGTGTAAAGGAATGAATAAGAATATGTACATATAAATATATGGATGAGCGATGGCCGTGCGGAATAGGCAAGATGCAGAGATAGTATAGAGTACAGTATATACATCTGAGATGAGTAACGTAGGGTGTGTAAACATATAAAGTGGCATTGTTTAAAGTGACTGGTGATACATTTATTACATCCAATTTTTGATTATTAAAGTGGCTAGAGATTTGAGTCAGTATGTTGGCAGCAGCCACTCAATCTTAGTGATGGCTGTTTAACAGTCTGATGGCCTTGAGATAGAAGCTGTTTTTCAGTCTCTCGGTCCCAGCTTTGATGCACCTGGACTGACCTCGCCTTCTGGATGATAGCAGGGTGAACAGGCAGTGGCTCGGGTGGTTGTTGTCCTCGATGATCCTTTTGGCCTTCCTGTGACATCAGGTGGTGTAGGTGTCCTCGAGGGCAGGTAGTTGCCCCCGGTGATGCGTTGTGCAGACCTCACTACCCTCTGGAGAGCCTTACAGTTGTGGGCGGAGCAGTTGCCGTACCAGGCGGTGATACAGCCCAACAGGATGCTCTCGATTGTGCATCTGTAAAAGTTTGTGAGTGTTTTCGTGACAAGCCAAATTTCTTCAGCCTCCTGAGGTTGAAAAGGCGCCTTCTTCACTACGCTGTCTGTGTGGGTGGACCATTTCAGTTTGTCCGTGATGTGTACGCCGAGGAACTTAAAACTTTCCAACTTCTCCACCTCTGTCCCGTCAATGTGGATAGGGGGGCGCTCCCTCTGCTGTTTCCTGAAGTCCACGATCATCTCTTTTGTTTTGTTGAGTGTGAGGTTATTTTCCTGACACCACACTCCGAGGGCCCTCACCTCCTCCCTGTAGGCCATCTCGTCATTGTCGGTAATCAAACCTACCACAGTAGTGTCGTCTGCAAACTTGATGATTGTGTTAGAGGCGTGCATGGCCACGCAGTCATGGGTGAACAGGGAGTACAGTAGAGGGCTGAGAACGCACCCTTGTGGGGCCTCAGTGTTGTGGATCAGCGGGGTGGAGATGTTGTTTCGTACCCTCATCACCTGGTCAGAAAGTCCAGGACCCAGTTGCACAGGGCGGGGTCAAGACCCAGGGTCTCGAGCTTAATTATGAGTTGGGAGGGTACTATATGGTGTTAAATGCTGAGCTGTAATCGATGAAGAGCATTCTTACATAGGTATTCCTCTTGTCCAGATGAGTTAGGGCAGTGTGCAGTGTGATTGCGATTGCGTCGTCTGTGGACCTATTGGGGCGGTAAGCAAATTGGAGTGGGTCTAGAGTGTCAGGTAGGGTGGAGGTGATATGATCCTTGGCTAGTCTCTCATGATGACAGAAGTGAGTGCTACGGGGCGATTGTCATTTAGCTCAGTTACCTTAGCTTTCTTGGAAACAGGAACAATGGTGGCCCTCTTGAAGCATGTGGGAACAGCAGACTGGGATAGGAATTGATTGAATATGTCCGTAAACACACCAGCCTGCTGGTCTGCGCGTGCTCTGAGAATGCGGCTAGGGATGCCGTGTGGGCCAGCAGCCTTGCGAGGGTTAATACGTTTAAATGTTTTACTCACGTTGGCCGCAGTGAAGGAGAGATCGCAGGTTTTGGTAGCGGGCCGTATCAGTGGCACTGTATTGTTATCAAAGCGAGCAAAGAAGTTGTTTAATTTGTCTGGGAGCAAGACGTCGGTGTCCGAGACGAGGCAGGTTTTCGTTTTGTAATCCGTGATTGACTATAGACCCTGCCACATACATCTCGTGTCTGAGCCGTTGAATTGCGACTCTACTTTGTCTCTATACTGACGCTTAGGTTGTTTGATTGCCTTGCGGAGGGAATAGCTAGACTGTTTGTATTCGGGCATGTTTCCGGTCGCCTTGCCATGATTAAACGCAGTGGTTCGCACTTTCAGTTTTACGTGAATGCTGCCATCAATCCACGGTTTCTGGTTGAGGAAGGTTTTAATAGTCACCGTGGGTACAACATCACCGATGCACTTGCTAATAAACTTGCTCACAGAATCAGCGTATACATCAATGTTGTTATCTGAGGCTATCCGGAACATATCCCAGTCCATGTGATCGAAGCAATCTTGAAGCGTGGAATCCGATTGGTCGGACCAGCGTTGAACAAACCAGACTACTTCATAATGCAACTACTCCAATTCATGTTGTTAATTTAGAAAATATTACAATATAAAAATTGCTGACACCATTCAAACCAATGAGGGTTTGAAACTTTAAAGCCAATTATCTTGGAATCATCATTTTTCAAATAGAACCTTATAGTTCTAAGGTGACAAGTTATTTTGGTGCAACCTCTACTGACATTGTCGTTCCAGTTGAAGTGTTCTGTTTTGTAAAGGCCCTCACAGACTGTACGATTGTAGCTGTCTTATGACACAATTTTGCTATCTCAGACAAAATGTCCACGTCATGGGCAAATTCTTAACGTAAACGATTGTCGAACGTCTTGGCTCCTCAGTGTGACAGGGTCTAGGTCTGCCGATGAAGTACCACTACGTGAGGATGTAGGCTCAGACAATGTTCTGGCAGTGTCGGAGGGTTTGGCCAGGGTAGGCCATCATTGTATCGTGTAGTGTGGTTGGTGTTACAAGACGATCCCTGTGACTGACCAATAGGAATACAGCTGGCACTGAGTATGCACACAATAATATGATTATTGTGAATAGTCAGATTAATATAATTTTAAACGTTTACATACTTTGTCAGAAGAGCAATTTCCCTGATAATCTTATTTACATGACACATCTGAAATCAGGCTATGGGATGGGATTTTGATAAATTCACAAAATTGCCAATCAAAACAAACTTTTTATCACAGCGACCATGTCATTTTTGGGAAGCCTATTTGATTAAAATACATTTTTACAATACAGCCAATTTTGACTTTGCAGCTGACCCATCTACCAGAAACCACTCAGTTCTGCCTCCAGGGCAGGACTCATGACAATAAATGTCAACCTCCAATTCAAGATGGTAGCTGTGGGTTGGACACACCTCCACCCACACCCATGCCTGCAGCCTTAAAAGCCTACTGCATAATAGGCAATTATCATCACAACACAGTGTGTTTGCATAGTCTTGGCCAAGAACATACCTTAACACCACTGGCAATTTTAGCATGTCAATCTTGGTGGGGCAAACAAACCAAAAGATTGGGATGCATGCCAGCAAAGCCACTACACACCACAAGACTAAACAATACATTTATTGCACTATAACGGTGACAAACGGTGCCCACAAACTGTTAGGGCCTACATAAAGCTGTCCCAAAAGCAGAGCTTTCTTTTCAGCACCTTGGAGTTAATCCTTACCACTGCCACACCTGGCTATCAGCGAAGCCTTGTCTGGCAGCAAAACAGTTAATTCAGCCTCATTTACTGCCTTTAAAAAAAACATAGCTGATATGGCTGACTTGCTTAAACAAATGTGCTTTCTACTGACAATTGAGATGTAGAAACTATGGCATAAGGGGACGACGAGTGGATAACAGGCAACCCGTAATTTCGATTAAGACATTAATGAGCGAGCTAGGACGGGTCAGTTTAGCTATTTGTTCAGCACTTTTGAAGTGTACAGCGACAGAATTCAGAACATGGGCCATTCTTACAGTATTCTCCCTGTACACCAAGCCAGAACCATATGATAAATAAAGGGGGCATATAAGCAGACAATGAAAGCTCTTACAATATTCAATGATTACATTTCTCTAAAACAGACTATAGGCTTCATGTGCACCACCAAGTCAACAGTAGGCTAAGTTATGAGGGGGAAAGGGACCAAATTATTAGGAGGGTGAGGCACATGGGCTACTAACAGCTTACTACACAACATACACTTAGTATTACTTTCTTAGCTACAGTATACCTCCCTGGCATAATACATAATTTATGCAGCAGCATACAAGACATTTTTGGACTCACCTTGTTGTACTGTGCTCACTTGAACAGGAAGGTGGCGCGGCGGTCCTTATAGGAACATTGTCATCAAACTTTGTCATCAGTCTGGCATTCTCTGGATTTATTTCAAGACAACAGGTCGAATCATGACATCTTCAGGTCAGAGCTCTAGAAAGAGGCCCGAGTTCCCGACTTGGAATTCTGAGTTCGATGTCCGTTCAAAACGTGTTTTCCCAGTCGGAGCTCATTTTTTCAGAGTTCCCAGTTGTCTTGAAGTCATGCTGGATTGACAGCATAGCCAATGTATTCAACCTTCTCTGGACGATGGTGTTGAATGTTTATCCTTTTAGGCTTGGAAACGAGACCCTTAAACCCAGACTTGGACCACACATCCACTCCACTGAATAGCAGGCTAGTGATTGCTTTGCGACACTTGAAGTTAGCCACTGATTCCATCCAAACCGCTCATTGTTAAATTTGCAATTTCCAACTTGTTGTGTAATGTTTATGTCCAATGGCCGATGAGCACCGATACGTTTTATCTATAATTTCTCTTTAGATGACAAGGACTGAAAAGGATTTGCCAGTAGATTGTCGACGTGATTCATGATGATAACTGCTTGTCTAGCTAGCTAGCGAAGATTTTGAAAGTATGATGTTGACATGATCAGCCCAATCAAAACTACGGTAGATATAGCATAATTTGACATAATTTTATCTGTGGCCAATGACCTTGAGCCTTCATGGATGGGCACTTCTAATGTAACTCTATGGCAGCACCCATGGGGCTTGAATTTTTGAGCTCTCCCCGTAGATTTTGCAGTGACGTGGTGTCCCAATGAGTGACAGAACACTGAGCCAATCACGGCGCAACTAGAGAACATTACTAAACCCTACGCTCGATATTTTCCGCTGGCTGCCCCACCACCACGGAGCTAGGCTGAAACATTGTTTGCCAACTGATATGCGACACGTATTAATGCCAAAATAACATCCAAAACTGGTGTGGCTCTGCCCTGAATGACAGGTCGTCACTGCTTAACACACTATTTCATTTTGTTCATGGTAACGGATGTTACAAGTATACCCATCTCTAGTGGAGCCGTAGCAATAGTGTATAGGGTTTACTCTGAGTGACAACTCTCTCTTCCCCTCTTCCTCTTGCTCTCTCCACTAGTCCCGGGATTACAGCAGAGGGGCTTTTCCCCCTTTGTTCTTGCAAACGGTGGGAGCTAGCGCTGTCCACAGACTCTGAGTTGTGGTAATTAAAGCTGGACAGAGCCCTATCAAGAAAAGCTGCTTATCTTTAATACAGCCAACCATGGAGGCACACACACGTGCCCCCTAGCCTAATCCTGGAGAATAAATCACAAACAGAAAGAGGGGAAGAGAGGGAGGGAGAGAGGATGAGAGAAACAGAGAGAGAGAGATCACTGGGGCATGCAAGAGAGTCAGAGAGCACTTTACAATGGATGCGTGTTTGTTTGTGTGTGTGTGTGTGTGTGTGTGTGTGTGTGTGTGTGTGTGTGTGTGGGCGGGCGCCTGCGGGAGTGAGTGCATGCGTGTGTGTGTTTGGGGGGGGGGGGGGGGATTTCACTCACACACTCCATTGTGTGTTCTCTGTTCCATGGATCAGGATCAGAGAGACTGGAAGTGTCTTATAACTGTACCGGCATCTCTCTCAGTGTTCAACTAGGGCAAAGTAACCTTGGAAACGCCTTAAAGCTTAAGCTACAGATGGATATTTGGGCAAAATACAATACCCACAATCCTCCACATAATACTGCCATTAGAGAACCCTGTTCATGACTGTATATAACAGCTCTAGACAAACAGACTGGTTATAAAATGCCTAATACATGCTTACTACATGTTTATTACATTGTATCAGGTGGATGACTGTTACAATATTGTATACAAGCTGGTGTTATGCTTGAAATATAGGTCTGACAACGATGATATATGCAAGGCTGATCAACTGAATAGCTGTTCTTAAAAACAATTTGCATGTTTGGTTTCCTTATATTTCCCCTGTTGACGGAACGCAATAAAAGGTAATTAACAACTTCAGTATGTACACAGGAGTATACTGCATAGTGTGGTTGCACTCTGTAGCAAATCACAGTCACTTTAACCACTCTCACACAAATCGTTAGCAGTGTTGTTGCCGGATTTTTTTCCCAAGTTGGATTGCGAGGATTGAGTGGTTGGGCTAAAACATCCCACTGGGCATAGACACCAATGCAATGTTTAATTTCATTGGAATTATGTGGAAACAATGTTGATTCAACCAGTGTGTGCCCTGTGACGCAATGCATACTGCAATTTCACAGCTGTAATGTGGCGTCAAATTAGCCTTTCAAATCAACGTCTAATCTAACCTCAGCCCCTCCAGGGATCAATACTCTTTCGGCTGCTCCATTTATTAGGATTGTACTGAGATTAACTGAGATGTCCTAACGAGCGGAAGCTGGGGTGAAAAGAGATGAGGGCTTGATGAGGCCAAAATGGAGAAACGACACTTCTCGGCAGCCAAAGATGAAAACGACTGTGTAAATGGTAGTGTGAAATAGGGAGCGATGCTAATCCATTACGTTTTAGTCATTAAGAGGTAGCCTTAGAGAGAGGACGCTAGGCTCGTCAATTCCTGGCCATTACACATCAGATACATGGTGAGGCTGACTGACCTTTCTAACCTTTGACCTGGCTTAGCGTGTTGTCTTGGTCGCACGGATTGGCTGTTTCACTTCCTGCTTTGACGGTGAATGTAAGCCATTGTGTGGATTTCAAAGGGTTCTTTAAGGTTGGTGACCTGCGCCTTCTTGTCCTCTGACCGGACAGCTTTGATGTTGTTACACTCAGTAAGGACACACAGACAAGCAGGCATGTTAACAACAACATGCACTTACCCCTACTACCCACATACAGAAAAAGACACGGTCTCAAGATTTTTCACTGGCTAATTGAGAAAGTATGTAAGTGATTGAGAATGCAAGGAGCTTGGGTACGGCTATAATGTGTGTCTTTGTGAGACTGGACAACCTTGAGAGTCTCTCCTTCCATGACTATAAGCTATTCTGAGTTTCTCAAAATACCTTTCAGTAACCGCCTAACTACTGTACTTTACCTTAAACAACCTGACCGCTACAAACATGGCTACACTCTAAAGCATCTAGTGGGCAGAAAGACTTGGGGAGAGACATGGCCTTCCCTGTAGCTCAGTTGGTAGAGCATGGTGTTTGCAACACCAGGGTTGTGGGTTCGATTCCCACGGGGGGCCAGCACAGAATAAAAAAAAAAAATGTATGAAAAAATGTATGAAATTGTATGCATTCACTACTGTAAGTCGCTCTGGATAAGAGCGTCCGCTAAATGACGTAAATGTAAATGTATATGAGGAAAAATACGGCCACCTTCCTCCCGCCAGCCACCCCATCACGAGTCGTCGTGTCACAATCGTTGCCAAAGCTTTAACATAAAGCTGAATGGATTAAAATGATAGGCCCCTCGAAGCCTCCTACCTAAATTGGCCAAAATTACAGCATGGGTGCCTGTCGCTGAGCCTGATGTCTCTGTAATTACAGTGCTGCCGTCTTCCATTTCGTTCTCCCAGCCAGGAAGAAAAAAACTGATGAATTTGCCTTGATTGCCAGTATTTAGCGACTTCGCCTTGATCAGCCTAGCACGTGACAGGTATTTCTCAGAATTTTCTCTCTCCACAGCCCTCTATTTCTCTCCCATCACTGATTGCTCGCGTGGTGCCTGGAAAGCGTCTTCGCATTCTATTTATAATAGAAGCGGCGCTCCAGTCATCGGGTTGACTGCAAGTGCTGACAGTTCCGGGGTTGCTGAGAGAACTTCAGAGGGCGGTGCTCACTGTGAACGCCGGATCATCGCATGTTCAATTAAACCGTCTTTGATGTGGTTCTGATTTTTCAACAATAGGGCCGGGTGGCAAACTAGCGAACGAGGAGAAAATTAGCGAAACAAACAATGGAGCCAGAAAAAAATATAAATAAATGACAATCATTAATTAATTTCCTTTCATGTTTTTGCGTCGATGTAGTGGCTTTCGAGCAAAGCGGTGACAAAACCAGCAAATCTGCAGGTTCTTTCAAGTACCACTGAATATGGCTCAAGATTACCGTTCACATAAGAAACATTACCTCAGTTTAACCTTGAGGACTTCTCGGATTTCTGCATAATTATATACGAGATGACAATGGAACGCCATTTCTGTATTTTCTTTGTCAGTTTATAGCCAAGGCTCCCGTACAGTATTTACGCTAAAGGTTGTTTTCCAGGACTTAAATGAAGTCAGAGTAAGTAGAGCAAAAATAAAGGGAAAGGGTCAGTTGTACAACTGAATGCCTTCAACTGAAATTCCGCATTTAACCCAACCCCGCTGAAATAGCCTTCTTCCACCAGTTGGGATATGAATAACTGCACACTATACACATCTAACTCCATTGACTGGCCAAGGGTCCCATTGCAGATAAGCAGTATTTTATAAATAGGGCTATTTTCTGCTTCTGGGAAATGGTTTCTTCAGAAGATGACTTCACAATAATGGAGGAGATTTTTGTGCTCTTGGAGAATGTTTAAATGATAAAAGCACATGGACGTTATGAATAGTGTATTATGGGGGCTTTGAATGGTGCTTTTCTTCGCCTGCCACATTCCTCTTTCTAAACACTCTCCCCACTGTCCACCTTTTCCCACAGGAAATCCAGAGAGAGAGAGAGAGAGAGATGACCTCAACCCAACTTGGACTTGTAAACAAGTGGTCACAAAGAACAGGAAATGGACATAATATGTCTAGGTATTCACAGAGCCATTTACATGTGGAGTGATGAATAGACTGCAATGGGTAAAAACATACAGTATACAGAGCCAAGGTCTTAGAGGAACTGAATAGCCAGTAGAGCATTGCTTTCCCAGCATGACCATTATTAAGGAATTCCACAAAGAGGGAGGTATATGATATTTGACATTGGCTTTAGTAGTCTAAAATGTTAAAAGATGACAATCTAATAAATAAAAAAACGTAACATTTCATATGTAGTAGTATGTAGATTCGGTGTCAAAAGACAACAACAGGTGCCCAGACAAGAAAGGCACCACCAAAAACAACAGTTTCTGTTTTGCTATTGCTGATCTGAATTTCTACATCCATACTGATATCGAGATCTGACCTGGCTCCCAGCGGTATGTGCGTGTGTACGTGTGTGTGTCCGAAGCTTGGCCAAAGCTCTAATAGGTGGACAAGTATGTGTGTGAGAGTGTGAATCGCCCCCTTCTCGAAAGTTTCGTCAATCACCGGCCCCTGCGGCAGCTATGAATTCTGGTGCCGAGTAGCAGATCCTCACTAGGCCCCAATTCACGCATCATCACCTGGCGGGCTGACAGCGTCTGTCGGTGGTGGCGCCCCCGTTGTCAAACCCTGTAACCATGTGGCTGACACCCTCCCCATATCTCCACTCAAAGTGCCAAAACCACCGCTGGAGAATGTTTGATTTTATTTATTCATGTATCCTTTTTTTCATAAGTTTCAAATATATATAGAAAATAACGCCTGTGTATGGGAGCTGTCAAAGCGCCTGTCATGTTACACCGCCTAGCTTGGCATACACAGTGTGTTGTGAATTCATGAGCTTAAAGTGAAATGTTCCTGTATGGTATCGCAATGAAAGAGATACCAGCTTACATTTTTTTTATGAGTTTTGGGGAGCTCATTATTAGAAGTGACTTATACAGTATATTGTACAGTATATTGTATGTTGGTGTTGTCGTTGGTCTACTTTTTCCTTACAAGATCTTGGATTCATTTTGTAATGATAGTCAGGGCAGGGGAGCTAAAATCAGTGTTCATACAATATATAACATTAGAGCATACAATATTCTTTACAGGAACAAAATGCTGTGCACCAGTAAAAGTGTTTCGTTCATTCATTAATTTCAAGATTCTATGATTGAAAATTGTTGAGCAATCAGTCTTCAGGTTTTGACTGATTTAACATTGGAGGCCTTCCCTCCTTGTCTTTAATCAACTGCTCATCATTTCTTCTCGGGGTTATGAATGATTTACTGTCAGTCAGGTTGTGCGCGTGGCGTGCCTGTAAAACACTCGTTTTCCACTTTGAATCTGGGAAGAGGGAATGTCTGGGATTTTGGTCACATATTTTGGTGTGTGTTCCTCTGAAATATCCAGGAGGATACAAGACAGCCATGTTGCTTATGTGTCACTATAGCGTCCCTTATTATTATTATTATTCAGTATCCATATTAGGACCACCTAGGCCCTAATGTGATGAGTAATAGTTGCAAACCTAATTTCGTATGTAGTCTACTCCTCATATACGCAATATAAATATTCAATATATATATATACTGTCGTGACTATGTGCATTAAACTAGAGTATGCAAAGCAACTGGCAACTGCTCGGCCTCCGACCGCAAAGCACTACAGAGGGTAGTGCGTGCGGCCCAGTACATCACTGGGGCCAAGCTTCCTGCCATCCAGGACCTCTATATCAGGTGGTGTCAGAGGAAGGCCCTAAAAATGGTCAAAGACTCCAGCCACCCTAGTCATAGACTGTTCTCTCTGCTACTTAACAGCTTCTACCCCCAAGCCATAAGACTCATGAACAGCTAATCCTATGGCTACCCAGACTATTTGCATCCCCCCTCTTTTACGTTGCTGCTACTCTCTGTTATTTATGCATAGTCACTTTAACTCTACCTACATGTACATATTATCTCAACTAACCAGTACCCCCGGACATTGACAATGTACCGCTATCCCCTGTATATAGCCTCGCTTGTTATTTTACTGCTGCTGTTTAATTATTTGTTACTTTTATTTTCTATTTAACACTTATTTACATTTTTTTCTTAACTTCTTAAAGCATGGTTGGTTAAGAGTTGTACGTAAGTGTCACGTCCTGACCAGTAAAAGGGGTTGTTTGTTATTATAGTTTGGTCAGGACGTGGCAGGGAGTGTTTGTTTAGGGTGTTTCGGGGTGTTTTTGTTTATGGTCTATGTTAGTGTATTTCTATGTTCGTTCTATTTGTTCCATTTCTATGCGTAGTTTATTGGGTTGACCTTCAATTGGAGGCAGCTGTTCCTCGTTGCCTCTAATTGAAGGTCCTATTTAATAGAGGTGTTTTGTCATGGGATTTGTGGGTAGTTGTTTCTCTGTATAGTCATTTTGTCCTTACGAGACTGTTTTTTTGTCATTGTTTTGTTTAAGTGTTTTGTATCACGTTTCTTTATAAATTAAGAAGATGAGCATTTACATTCCCGCTGCGTTTTGGTCCACTCCATACGACGAACGTGACAGTAAGCATTTCACTGTAACTTGGAACTGGTGACCTGCATTGGATTGAGTTATAACACTTATTCAATGGGCACTTTTAAGGAATCGGTATTACCCCAAGGGCAAAACAACCACCCATATTCTTCTGTTGCTCTCCCCTCCCTCCATCCGAAGTTCAACATTTGCACAACTAATGAGCAAAATATTTTTTCTTTTTTTCTTCTTTCTTGCAAACTATGGCGGCATACCAAATTAGACGGTTTATTTATAGGCATCAATATTTAATTAGGTTTATTCTAATCTCCCGTTAGTCAGTTCAGAAGTCTCATCATGGCTGTCTTAAATATTACAATTCATTTAAGATAAGATAAAGAGGCTTGGCTTAATTGTTCAGGGGGAACAGGTAGTTCCAAGAAAAATACTAAGCCACCACCTCAACCCACATACACTTGCCCCAAACCGGCTATTAACTATGTGGGACCAGACTATTTACACATCTTCTCCCCTAAAATATATCCTAAAACACCGTGACAGCACAGCACATCCCAGCCCCAAAACTCATATAACTGCTCCAGCACATCTCAACCAAAAAAAAGACTGCAACTTCCAGGTCATACTGCTGAGCTGATTTAAATAACTCTGTCTCTCAATTCATTCATCATGTCTCTCCTTCCCCGTTTCGTTGAGCCTTAAGGCATCAGTAAGAGATTGAATAAAATTATTTTTATCAAAATGAAAAGGTGAGGGATTGAACAGTTAGCACAGAAAATGCACACTGTGTTCACGCAGACAAACATGCACTATCGACTCTGTTCCTTAAGGGTCATAAACACGTTTTAAACATGTCGATAGTGTGCTGGCGATGCTGATGCTTTCTAGGTTAGATAGCTAGAGAATGTGTTTTGTGTTAGCAGAAGGAATATTGTGTGTGTGTGTGCTTGTTTCTTGGACAAAACACCTGATGAATAATAATACTGTATGGTGAGTGTGTGTGTGTGTGTGTGTGTGTGTGTGTATGTACACGTATGCACAATATGTGTGTAAGAGCACACATGTACAGTGTGTGTGTGTGTGTGTGTGTGTGTGTGTGTGTGTGTGTGTGTGTGTGTGTGTGTGTGTACACACACACAGACTTTCAGCTACCTCAGAATAATTGGCTGTGGATTCCCTAGGTGACTTGGCTGTGTGTGTTTGTCCAGCGACCAAAAGCCTCTCAGCCCTGCTCCATGCATATATATTTCCTCATAGTCTGCTGTCTAAGCACCACTGCACACGTCTTAGCTATGGCCAAACAATGGCTTTTGTTTACTTCAATCTGCACTTTCTAGACTACTTCTTCTCAGTTCATTCAGAATTATCAAGGAAAACGTCTAAGCCAAATATTGCATCGTTGTACATTCATTTAGAATGGAAGTTGGTACGAAGTAAGTGCATGATGATTGTAGCTTTTAGTGAAGAGAGTGAACAAGTCCTTTCTTGTTTATCATTTTTGTTTGCTATTGGTTTTGTTTCATAATGGTAGTTTATTGTAAAGCATCTTTGGGTTTTCGAAATGCACTATATAAAAGGCCTGAAGTGGATATCATAAATATTCACTCCTCTTGGATTTTTTCACATTTTGCTATGTTACAGCCTGAAATTAAAATGGATTAAATAGCGATTTTTGGGGGTACTGGCCTACACACAATATCCCATAATGTCAAAGTGGAATTATATTTTTTGAAATGTTATTAACTTAATTAAAAATGAAAAGCTGAAATGTCTTGAGTCAATAAGTATTCAACTCCTTTGTCATGGGAAGCTTAAATAAGTCCAAGAGCAAAAATGTGCTTAAGAAGTCACATAATAAGTTGCCTGGACTCACTCTGTGTGCAATAATAGAGTTTAACATGATTTTTGAATGACTACCTCATCTCTGTACACCACAACACATACAATTATCTGTAAGGTGCCTCAGTCGAGCAGTGAATTTCAAACACAGATTCAACCACAAAAGGAGGTATTCCAATGCCTCGCAAAAGGCACATATTGGTAGATGTGTAAAAAAATTAATTAAAGCAGACATTGAATATCCCTTTAAGCATGGGGAAGTTAATTACAATTTTGATGGTTTATCAATACACGCAGTCACTACAAAGATACAGGCGTACTTCCTAACTCAGTTGCCGGAGAGGAAAGAAACCGTTCAGGGATTTCACTCTGAAGCCAGTGGTGACTTTAAAACAGTTACAGAGTTTAATGGCTGTGATAGGAGAAAACTGAGGATGGATCAACAACATTGTAGTTACTTCATAAATACTGACCTAATTGACAGGGTGAAAAGAAGGAAGCATGTACATTCTTAGAAAAAAAGGTTCCATCTAGAACATAAAAAGGTTTTCCGGCTGTCCCCATAGGATAACCTTATTTGGTTCCAGGTAGAACCCTTTTGGGTTACATGTACAGTGCCTTCGGAAAGTATTCAGAACCCTTGACTTTTTACACATTTTGCTATGTTACAGCCTTATTCTAAAATGTATTCAATTGTTTTTTTCCCCCTCATCAATCTACACACAATACCCCATAATGACAAAGCAAAAACAGGTTTTTACACATTTTTGCAAATGTATAAATAAAATGGAAATATCCCATCTACATAAGTATTCAGACCCTCTACTCAGTACTTTGTTGAAGCACCTTTGGCAGCGATTATAGCCTGGAGTCTTCTTGGGTATGACGCTATAAACTTGACACACCCGTATTTGGGGAGTTTCTCCCATTCTTCTTTGCAGATCCTCTAAAGCTCAGTCAGGTTGGATGGGGAGCGTCGCTTTACGCCGTTCATCTTTCCCTCGATCCTAACTATTCTGCCAGTTCCTGCCACTGAAAAACATCCCCACAGCATGATGCTTCCACCACCATGCTTCACCGTAGGTATGGTGCCACGTTTCCTCCAGACGTGACGCTTGGCATTCAGGCCAAAGAGTTCAATCTTGGTTTCATCAGACCAGAGAATCTTGTTTCTCATGGTCTGAGAGTCTTTAGGTGCATTTTGGTAAACTCCAAGTGGGGTGCCATGTGCCTTTTACTGAGGAGTGGCTTCCGTCTGGCCACTCTAGCATAAAGGTGGAGTGCTGATTGGTGGAGTGCTGCAGAGATGGTTGTCCTTCTGGAAGGTTCTCCCATCTCCACAAAGGAACTCTAGAGCTCTGTTAGAGTGACCATACATTTCTTGGTCACCTCCCTGACCAAGGCCCTTCTCCCCGGATTGCTCAGTTTGGTCGGACGGCCAGCTCTAGGAAGAGTCTTGCTGGTTCCAAAATTCTTCCATTTAAGAATGATGGAAGCCACTGTGTTCTTGGGGATCGTCAATGCTGCACATATTTTTGGGTACCCTTCCCCAGATCTGTGCCTCGACACAATCCTGTCTCGGAGCTCTACAGACAATTCCTTCGACCTCATGGCTTGGATTTTGCTCTGACATGCACTGTCAACTGTGGGACCTTATATATACACACACAGGTGTGTGCCTTTCCAAATCATGTCCAATCAATTGAATTTACCACAGATGGACTCCAATCAAGTTGTAAAAACATCTCAAAGATGATCAATGGAAACAGGATGCACCTGAGCTCAATTTCAAGTCTCATACCAAAGGGTCTGAATACTTATGTAAATAAGGTATCTATTTTTTTTTTTTAATACATTTGCAAAAAATTCTAAAAACCTGTTTTCACTTTGTCATTATGGGCTATTGTGTGTAGATTTCTGAGGATGTTTTATTTTATTTATCCATTTTAGAATAAGGCTGCAATGTAACAAAATGTGAATACTTTCCAAAGGCACTGTATAACCTTTTCCACAGAGGGTTCTACATGGCACTAAATTAATACTTGGTCCTGAATTAACTTTTGGTCCTGAATAGAAAGTGTTATGTTTGGGGCAAATCTAATACAACATATTACGGAGTACCAGTCTCCATATTTTCAAGCATAGTGGTGGCTGCATCATGTTATGGGTATGCTTGTAATCATTAAGAACTGGGGAGGTTCAGGATAAAAACGAAATGGAATGGAGCTAAACCCAGGGAAAATCCTAGAGGAAAACCTGGTTCAGTCTCCTTTCTACCAGATACAGAGACAGCAATTTTCAAGCCTTGCCATAGATTTTCAAGCAGATTTAAGTCAAAACTATAACTTGGACGCTCAGGAACATTCACAGTTTTCTGGTAAGCAACTCCAGTTTAGATTTGGCCTTATGTTGTAGGTTATTGTCTTGCTGAAAGGTGAATTCCTCTCCCAGTGTCTGGTGGAAAGTAGACTAAAGCAGGTATTCCTGTAGGATTTTACCTGTGCCCGTTTTGTTTTATCCTGAAAAACTCTCCAGAGTCTTTGCCGATGTCAAGCATACCCATACATTTACATTTACATTTACATTTAAGTCATTTAGCAGACGCTCTTATCCAGAGCGACTTACAGAGCGACTTACAGAGCGACTTACAAATTGATGCTGCAACCACCAACATGCTTGAAAATAAGGAAGCAGTTAATCAGTGATGTGTTGTGTTATATTTGCCCCAAACATAATTAGCATTTAGGCCAAAAAGTGTATTCCTTTGCCGTGTTTTTTGTTGTTAAATATGTGCTTGAAATTCAACACTTGACAGAGGAATGGGTAGTCATTAAAAAAATAATGTCAAATCCTATTTTTTCCACACAGAGTGAGTCCATGTAACTTATGTGATTTGTTAAGTCAATTTTTACTCCTGACCTAATATGGTTGTTACATTTATATTCATTTGTTAATCTATAGAATTTTCTTTTAACTTTGACATTATGGAATATCTTGTGTAGATCATTGACCAAACAACACAACTAAATCCACTTCAATCCCACTTTGTCACGTAACAAAATGTGAAACAATCCAAGAGGGGGTGAATACTATTATAGGCAAGACTTCTCTGTGGTTGTGTGTGTGTGTGTATAAGGCAGGAAAAATATCTCGATAACATTTCTGCAAGCACCATTACTAACTTTGGGGCATTATTTGAACCAATTCAATTGACAATTGCCTTTTCACAATTCCTATTTCACAGAGGTGAAATAATACACATACACTGATATCGAAATACCAAATGTCTTCATAAAAAGCACCGCACAAATAGCGGTTGGGAAAATGGAGTGAGATTTGAATTGGAATGAATTTGGATGGCAATATCAGCCTTGTCACATCCTGACCAGTAAAGGGGTTATTTGCTATTGCAGTTTGGTCAGGACGTGGCAGGGGGTGTTTGTTTTATGTGGTTCGGGGTTTGTTGGGATATGTACTTATGTAAGAGGGGTGTTTGTTTTATGTGTTCCGGGGTTTTTGGGTATTGTTCTATGTTTTGTATTTCTATGGTTTTTCTATGTTGTGTATTTCTTTGTTGGCCTGGTATGGCTCTCAATCAGGAACAGCTGTACATCGTTGTTGCCGATTGGGAGTCATACTTAGGTAGCCCTTTTTTCACCTGTCTTTTGTGGGAAGTTGTTTTTGCACTGCTGTGTTTAGCCTGCAGTCCTGTTTGTCCGTTCGTTTTCTTATTTAAGTGTTCAATAAAAGTTAAAATGAGCACTCAACCCGCTGCGCCTTGGTCTACTACATATGACGACCGTTACAGAACTTCCCACCACAAACGGACCAAGCAGTGGGGTAGGAGCAGCAGAGGAATTATATGGACTATGGGGAATCATGGACATGAGAGGAAATTCTGCACGGGGCTGGACCATGGCACCAGGCTGGTGAATACTGTCATGACGTTGGCCTGTGGGTAAGGTTTATGACCCCCCCATAAATACCTTCTCCCTTCCCCTCTCTCTCTGACCCTACTGAAGGACTGGAATAGCCTGTGTTAAATATAGAGAGTCTGGGAACATCAAACAAATGGGGAAAGGAACCATCTTTTGTTAATAAAACCAGTTGGAAATATGCTTGATAACGTAATGAGTATGTATGTCAGTTCATTGTTATCTGAGACATTATGATTGATGGCAGGACAACATAAACTGTACCAGAGAAAGTATACACCCTCTAGTTATCAGAGTCACATGGAATTGTTATGCAATTGAAATGTTTGATATTGAAATTGTTTGTTAGGAGATTAAATGTAATTTTAGCTTCCAAATGAGAGAATTGGGTTTTCATAGGGAAAGTGCCCTGCCGATCAGTGGCCAACCCTGTGAAGAGACATGGGGTTATAAACGATGAAACCCCTCCTTTCCCCTCTCCACTATATAAGTCTTTGACGAAAAGACATTCCGGGTTCCAGTACGAGAGGTCTGCAGCCTCGACGTTATAAGGACAGACATGTTAACTAAACCATATCAAGGACAGAACTAAGCCAACCTCGGCGTGAGCTATGGTATGAACTGGTATGAACTTTGAGCTTATTCACTACAGAAGTGATACTTCCTAGCCGTTGAGTTAGCCGCTGCTAACGTGGGCTAGGAAAGGACGGACGACGGATCCAGTCTAACAACCAGACGAAGATACCACCACCATTGACATTCTTCCACTACACAACAGGAAGATCTGTTGGCCAACCACGGCCAGCATCTACGACCAATCTACCGAAGCGCAGCTCAGAGTAAATATTTATTGCATTTTCCTTTTCCAAATGGGCGGTAATTTAGAATGCATAAGATAATGTATTTACGATAGCATAGCTGCTGTTTCTGTGTTCCTAAATCTTCCCGCTCTTCCATTCAAGCCCAACCCCCTTCCTTTGTGTAACCAGCCATGATACAGGCTCAGTCCACCAGGACGTTTTCTGTATGACATCATATGAATTCTGTGTATTTGTAATTCTGTGTGATTAGTTAGGTATTTAGTAAATAAATAATTAAACCCAATTTTGTATTGCTGATTCAACTTGTTAGCCAGGGTTCGTGAAGATAACCAAGAATTTATAACTTTCATGATGAGATTGAAAATAAGATAAGATTGACTGCTATCGATGTAAAATATTACTAAGTATTTTAAGAGTTTATTCAGAAGATAACAGCTCTATAAACGTTCTTCTGTGGTGCCCCGACTTTCTAGTTAATTACATTTACATGATTAGATTAATCAGGTAATATTAATTACAGAGAAATAATTTTATAAGTTAGCATGTCATATCACTTAATCCGGCATAGCCAAAGACACGACAATACCATCGCCCACCGGAGGAAATAGAGGCAGCCAAGGCGGAGCGACAACGTTATGAGGCATTATACACGCCGAGGGGCAAGTACGAGAGGCACCCCCAATAATTTTTTTGGGGGGGGCACACGGGTAGTTTGGCTGGGCCAAGGGTGAGCCCTAAGCCAACTCCACGTGCTTATTATGGGGAGCGTATGGAGTGGAGAGCGCCGGAGTATGCGGAAGTGCGCACAATCTCGCCCGTGCGCACGCACAGTCCGGTGCGAGCGATCCCAGCCCCTCGCAAGTGCCGTGCTAGAGTGGGCATCCAGCCTGGAAGGGGGATGCCTGCGCAGCGCATCTGGCCACCGGTGCACCTCCTAGGCCCAGGCTACCCTACGCCTGCTCTACGCACGGCAACCATCAGGCCTCTGCACAGCCCAGTTCACCCTGTGCCAGCACTCCGCTCGTGTATGGCTGCTATTACCATCTAGCCAGGACGGGTTGTGCAGGAGGTGCGCTCCAGACCTCCAGTGTTTACCCATGGCCCGGTGTATCCAGTTCCTGCTCCTCGTACTAGCCCTGAGGTGCGTGTCTCTAGGCTGGTGCCTCTAAAGCCAGCACCACGCATCAGGCCTCCAGTGCATCAGCCCAGTCTAGTATGTCCTGTTCCCGCTCCTCGCACTCGCCTTGGGGTGCGTGTCACCAGTCTGCTACCTCCACTACCAGGCCCAAGCAACTGGCCTCCAGTGCGTCAGCCCAGTCCAGCTCGTCCTGCTCCTGCTCCTCGCACTAGCCCTGTGGTGCGTGCCCTTAGTCTGGCGCGTCCTAAGCCAGCCCCACGCATCAGGCCTTCAGTGCGCAGTCCCCGTCCAGAGCTTCCGACGACAGTGCCTCGTCTAGAGCTTCCGACGATAGTGCCCCGTCCAGAGTGTCCGGCGACAGTGCCCCGTAGAGAGACGGCCCACAGTCCGGAGCCAGCAGAGACGGCCCACAGTCCGGAGCCGAGAGAGACGGCCCACAGTCCGGAGCCGAGAGAGACGGCCCACAGTCCGGAATCGGCGCAGCGAGAGTCGCCCTACAGTCCAGAATCGGCGCAGCGAGAGTCACCCTACAGTCTGGAATCGGCGCAGTCAGAGACAATAAGGTGCAGAGCATTCGATTTGCCTACTGTGGGGCAAGGAGACCCCCAGCTCCGCTAAAACATGATAGGCTACATTGATTGATGGACTCCGTCAAATTGCCTAGCTAGCAAATAACAGATCATGTCAATATGGCTAGTTAACAAGCTAACTTTCAGTGGGTAAACAAGATGTCTATACCCAAATATTTGATCTGCTTGCCATCTATAGTGCTGAAGACAGTAGTCTGACTGACAACTTTTACCAGGACAATGTCAAGCTCTTTTCATGATAGAGCGAAATGTGGAATAATCCGAAATGTGTAGTTCTAACTATGCTCTTCAAGAGGTGATGATATTAAAACCAAATAGTGAAACATTTATTTAACAATCCTTTAAAAACACCATGTAGTTAATGGTTTTAGCAGAGCTGGGTGTCTCCTTGCCCCCCAGCAGCCAAATCGAACGCTGTTGTGACGTTTTATTGATAGCGACCTATAGACCAGGGATGGCCAACTCCAGTCCTGGGGGCCTGAGTCCTCCCCCAGCCCTATTATTAGCACACCTGAATAAACTAATTGCATGTACACATTAGGAGATATTTTTATTAAATAAACACACACAGTGATTTATATAGTGACGATTTGAAAATGAAAAAGACTGCATGGGGGCCTTTAACCAATTGAAGAACTAGATGAGTGTGTGTGGTTTTCTACTGGCAGACTATTCTAGACTGGCAGAATATAGTCATATATGTATTATGCATATCTGTTGCAGCCATTTTTTCCATGTATATTGGATGAATGGGCAGGAGTCAGGACTGGGAAGAGACATTTGCAGGCCAGCAGCATTTAAAGTGCTCTGTGTTATATCTTAAAGTCTCTCCCTCATTTACCAATCCTCATCTCTTATCCATGGACTCTACATCAAATGCAATAATCCCATCATGGCCTGAGTAAAGGAAGTACACTTGGAACTAGGGCTGTTGCTGTGACCGTATTACCGCCACACCGGCGGTCACGAGTCATGACAGCAGTCAAATTCCATGTGACCGTTTAGTCACAGTTATTAGGCTTCGCCAAGCTCTGATGCTGCTGATGGTCATTAGTATCCTACCAAACTAGCTAACTGCCTGGTACTCAGCACTCTATTGTCCCTCTAATCACTCTGACATCAATGCAAATGTATTTGAAAATCTAATCAAACAATTAATGAGAGCAGATGAGCTCATGTTGCGCAACATTTCAATAGGCTATGCAATTGCACGAGACAACAGTGTGATGGTCCCTACTGAAAAGAGGAGGCCTACTATATAAATAAATATAGGCCTACTATATTTATTTTTCAATTTTCCTAATAAACTCAGCAAAAAAAGAAACACACTCTCACTGTCAACTGCGTTTATTTTCAGCAAACAACATATGTTCATACAAATATTTACACAACAAGATTCAACAACTGAGACATAAACTGAACAAGTTCCACAGACGTGTGACTAACAGAAATGGAGTAATGTGTCCTTGAACAAAGAAGGGTGGGGGGGTGGGGGGGTCAAAATCAAAAGTCTAAATCTGGTTTAAGAACTGCAGTGCATCTCCTCCTCATGGACTGCACCAGATTTGCCAGTTCTTGCTGTGAGATGTTACCCCACTCTTCCACCAAGGCACCTGCAAGTTCCCGGACATTTCTGGGGGGAATGGACCTAGCCCTCACCCTCCAATCCAACAGGTCCCAGACGTGTTCAATGTGATTGAGATCCGGGCTCTTCGCTGGCCATGGCAGAACACTGACATTCCTGTCTTGCAGGAAATCACACACAGAATGAGCAGTACGGCTGGTGGCATTGTCATGCTGGAGGGTCATGTCAGGATGAGCCTGCAGGAAGGGTACCACATGAGGGAGGAGGATGTCTTCCCTGTAAGGCACAGCATCCGATGATGCTGTGACACACCGCCCCCAGACTGTGACGGACCCTGCACCTCCAAATCGATCCCGCTCCAGAGTACTGGCCTCAGTGTAACGCTCATTCCTTATACGATAAACGCGAATCCGACCATCACCCCTGGTGAGACAAAACTGCGACTCGTCAGTGAAGAGCACTTTTTGCCAGTCCTGTCTGGTCCAGCGACGGTGGGTTTGTGCCCATAGGTGACGATGTTGCCGGTGATGTCTGGTGAGGACCTGCCTTACAACAGGCCTACAAGCCCTCAGTCCAGCCTCTCTCAGCCTATTGCAGACAGTCTGAGCACTGATGGAGGGATTGTGCGTTCCTGGTGTAACTCGGGCAGTTGTTGTTGCCATCCTGTACCTGTCCCGCAGGTGTGATGTTCGGATGTACCGATCCTGTGTACCGATCCTGCAGGTGTTGTTACACGTGGGCTGCCACTGTGAGGATGATCAGCTGTCCGTCCTGTCTCCCTGTAGCGCTGTTTTAGGCGTCTCACAGTACGGACATTGCAATTTATTGCCCTGGTCACATCTGCAGTCCTCATGCCTCCTTGCAGCATGCCTAAGGCACGTTCACTCAGATGAGCAGGGACCCTGGGCATCTTTCTTTTGGTGTTTTTCAGAGTCAGTACAAAGGCCTCTTTAGTGTCCTAAGTTTTCATAACGGTGACCTTAATTGCCTACTGTCTGTAAACTGTTAGTGTCTTAACGACCGTTCCACAGGTGCATGTTCATTAATTGTTTATGGTTCATTGAACAAGCATGGGAAACAGTGTTTAAACCCTTTACAATGAAGATCTGGATTTTTACGAATTATCTTTGAAAGACAAGGTCCTGAAAAAGGGACATTTCTTTTTTTGCTGAGTTTACTAAGCACATTGCTTATATTTACAACAGGAGTATAGCCTACCTGGCTGGCATGGGGAAAAGAGTCCTCCATTTGTTATTTAAGTGCATAGATGACATGTATTTTTTCCCGCTGCCCGATAATGGTCCATTCTAAATCAAAACAAATTTAACACATATATTATTTCGCATATGTAAAGACAAGATTAAATCAAGAATAGCCTGATGGGTGACAATATTAGCCTATCACATGTGAATTTTATATATATATATATATATATATATATATATGAAAAATATTTTTTTTTGTATCTAAAGTGGCCAAATAACTTCTTAAAATTAAGCACATTAAATCAGCTTTACAAGGGGCATACATACATGTAAGCAGCACGTGATTTTCAAGTTTGGGGAAGAGAATTTACCATAAAATGCACCTTTATAATAAAAGCATTACATGCATAATTGCATTTGTGGTCACTTTTGATAATGGTGTTTTCCTGCTAATGGAACATTCAAGTTTATAGCTTACTACCATGTGCGCATTGCTGCACTTATAATGTGAAGAAATAGCCTAATAGTTTATCAACATTTTAAGCTAAAAGCTCTGATCTGTTGCATCAGTCTCATTGCGTAAAAACATTGTTTTTTTTTGGAGCTAGTGGTTGTATTAATTTGGGATCTATCACATCCCACAGCTGTCCCAGACTATGTTTGGAATACGTATTTCTTGCACAGAAAGTTCTTGCAACTTTTGTACTATGGGGGATAGTAGATTGACATAGGCTCGTGCTTTTGTTGTTCGTTTAGGCCTACTCATCTTGTTGGCTGACGAAAAGTAAATGTGGACAGTTCTTCCAATATCTTCAATATGCACCTCAGAATTGGATAAGGAAACATGCAGTTGCATCCCTGATGTGTCTGTCTTCACTTGTGGCCTGTGAGAAAGACCCAATCAAGTGATGGAGAACTGCCTGAGTGAGATGAGAGGTCCTTCAGAGAGGGCAGCATTTAGGGAAAAGGCTGAAAAAGGCATGGATTTTTTTAGGGTACATTATGGCCACACAAAGGGGATGCCGCCCTGGAAATTCGAGGTATTATCAAGTGCTTCTCAAATTGTGAATGAGAGACTGATGAAGTGTGCACAGCCTGCGCCAAAAAACAAAGCAACTATTGCCTTTCAAGCAACTATTTTCAAATCATCATTAGAGTTGGATCATGCAGCCTTACAATGTATAAAAAAAATCTAAACATATAGCCCAACGTTTGTAGAACAACTAAAGTTATATTAATAACTCTAAATTAAGCATATAGGAGTACCTATTTATTTGTTAAGCGCTCAACATAGAATAGCTGCATGTGCGCACTCCCTCAAATAATTTGGAGAAAATATCCTCTATTTTACTCAACTTTGTTCAATTGTATTCTTCATACTATAAAATAATATAAAATAATGCCACGGAATTCTAAGGAAATCTTGTCTGCTAAATTAACTACTGTAGCCCACAGCCATTTGGCATAGCCAGATCAGGACCTAACAGGACAACTCAGAGTATGCTTTTCTGTTCTTCTGAATAGACTACATTTTCTTCATATCATGCTTCTTTAGATCTGTCTAAAATAATGGATTTATTGTGAAAGTGTAGGCTATATTACATGGATTTATAAGACTTTTTCAAATGTAGATATTCCAAAGGTCAGCATCAGTGGCTTGTAGGCTATGTGTGGAAGCCAGGAGACGCTAAATGTGTTTATGTTCATTAATGGTCAATTACCGTTAGACCGACAGTTATTTGTTTGACCATCACCGGCTGACGAAATTTCGTGACCGCCACAGCTCAACTTGGAACTCCTGAAATAAGTGTGGGAATCAGAGGAGAGGGACACTGCCTTTATCGTCGCCTATTAAGATGAGAAATCACTCTGTTTTTATGCTTCCTCCTTCACGTGTTCTTATTGGTCATCAGCGCAACACAACACACGCACCAACGCGCACACACAGAGCATCCATACCTTCTTAGCATGTCAGACAGCCTGCATGATGAGAAGGCTAATAGCTGTTACGAATGATAAATTGATCAGATCATGGCGTCACACCGTGGAAATAGATGAGCTGGGGAGAAAAGAGACAACATGGCGCCTCAGCTGATGATTACTTGATGTTTGTTTTGCACAGACCTCCGGTGGCTTCAAAAAGGACTGAAGTCAAAAACTATAGACAAGATAGCCAATTGGAATCAGTGACCCTAATTCTGCGTAGGGTGAGAAGTTAAAACGGCTTATTTTTAATGGGGTAACAGTAACAACAAAAAGGGAGTAAAGAACATCTGAACGGGTAGGAGGACGGATTGGAGGTGTGAGGTTGGGGAGGGGGGGGGCTTGGCAGCTTTAAATTAGACGGGACATCGCGGCACAGTTCAATCATTTTATTAAGACTCTTTATATCTTCCGCCTTAATCTGCTGTGATCAGCATAATCCCCGTCCAAAGAACAGATAATGAATATTCTCTTTTGGCGAAGAAGTTACATTGAGAAAGGCATGACGCTGATCTGGGGAGGGTGATGTGAGCAAATTATTGGATTTAGATTAAGAGGAGCCTTTTTTAATGGGTTTGGAGTAATACCCAACATGAATGAATGGAGAGGGAGCGGTCGACAGCAGGCCGATCCATGCTGGCCATGTGTTACCCTGCTGATGCAACAAAGGTCTACTGCTGGGAGGGAGTGCATGCTGTGTGTGTGTGTGTGTGTGTGTGTGTGGGCGGCCAGCTCCAGGCATAAGCAAAATTATTATTATTTATATTTATTTTTTGGAACTTAGTCGGGTTTTCAACTTACTGTTGAGAGTTAGAATAGTAGAATACACAAGGTGTAAGTTAGACATTTGGTTGTGCATCAGCAGTTTCTCTTGTATTGTCAGTCACTGACAGTCACTCAATTAGCCATGTCAGCTAACAATTTTTAGATTGATAAATTATTCTAGACAGTTATCTAAACTTGTAGTAATCATGGGCAAATACCAATCGGGCACTCAGGGTACATGCCCAGGGGCCCTGACCTCCAGGGTGGCCCCATTTATTTTGTCTGATTGAGAGTGACTAACATGGCATAAGTCATAGCAAAATGTGTAGAATGGCAGGAAATTAGCTTTGAAACCGCAAAAATATATCTCGCAGCAAAACGGTAAACCAAATTCATTTCTAGTCATCTCTCCTCCTTCCTTGTGGCTTCTTATTACTTTTTTGGACTTTATATAGGTGGTTGGCAACCAACTATTGGTGCATTACCACAACCGACTGGAGTGTGGACCTCAGTTCAACTTTCAATCACCCACGTGGGTATATGCTCCTAAAAACCAATGAGGAGATGTGAGAGGCCGGACTTGCAGCGCGTTGTGCGTCACAAATAGAACAAAGTTCTATTTTAGCACCTGGCCACATAGACGCTCGCTAACGCGCGCGAGCAGTGTGTGTGCAATGATTGAATAACATGTATGTGGTGTGGTCAGCATGTTCCCGCTCTACAGCAAGACTGGACATGGCCTATAACCCAACGCAACTACACCAATCAGAGAGGAGAGTGAAATACTGTGAACTGTTTCTTCTTCTACGGTGAGTGCTGAGTATATAGAAACTTGCCAGTGTAGAAAATGCGCACTGGACATTTACAGTGTGTGTGTTTGTGCATGCATGAGTTGCAGTAGGTGGGTATTAGTGTGTGCACAATTCACAGTACACAATAATAATAATCTACAATATACACAATAATCCACAATCTGCGACATTTAGATGGACTAGGCACTTTACACAGAAAACAATTTGACTAGTCAGTCAAATATACATGAAAGTTGCTTTGATGATGAGATCACGCTGTTGGACTGAGGACAGAGGCCGCTTCCATGAACAACTTCCAGGATATAATCACTGCCACTTGGTGAGGTTAGCATAGGGCTAACGTCTGCCATGTTAACATCTTATGTGACCAGCTACAATTTAACGTTCTGTCACGTGCTAGTAAATCAAAGATTGTAATTGGCTGATACGCATTTTGAGCTTGAAAAACAATTTAAATGGTTGCTTATGATCGCAAGTATGGTCTGTTTTTAATCTTTCATTTATTATTTTCATTTACAGTTTGTACTCAGACACTTGTAGCTGTACCAAACGTTTGTTTGTGTTGCCATGAAACATCAAAGTACATTCTTCACTCAGTATTTCATAACATTGCAACTTCTGCAATTTTTTATTTTTTATTTTATTTCACCTTTATTTAACCAGGTAGGCAAGTTGAGAACAAGTTCTCATTTACAATTGAGACCTGGCCAAGATAAAGCAAAGCAGTTCGACACATACAACAACACAGAGTTACACATGGAGTAAAACAAACATACAGTCAATAATACAGTAGAAAAATAAGTCTATATACAATGTGAGCAAATGAGGTGAGAAGGGAGCTAAAGGCAAAAAAGGCCATGGTGGCAAAGTAAATACAATATAGCAAGTAAAACACTGGAATGGTAGATTTGTAGTGGAAGAAAGTGCAAAGTAGAAATAGAAATAATGGGGTGCAAAGGAGCAAAATAAATAAATAAATAAATACAGTAGGGGAAGAGGTAGTAGTTTGGGCTAAATTATAGATGGGCTATGTACAGGTGCAGTGATCTGTGAGCTGCTCTGATAGCTGGTGCTTAAAGCTAGTGAGGGAGATAAGTGTTTCCAGTTTCAGAGATTTTTGTAGTTCGTTCCAGTCATTGGCAGCAGAGAACTGGAAGGAGAGACGGCCAAAGGAGGAATTGGCTTTGTGGGTGACCAGAGAGGTATACCTGCTGGAGCGCGTGCTACAGGTGGGTGCTGCTATGGTGACCAGTGAGCGGAGATAAGGTCGGACTTTACCTAGCAGGGTCTTGTAGATGACCTGGAGCCAGTGGATTTGGCGACGAGTATGAAGCGAGGGCCAGCCAACGAGAGCGTACAGGTCGCAGTGGTGGGTAGTATATGGGGCTTTGGTGACAAAACGGATGGCACTGTGATAGACTGCATCCAGTTTATTGAGTAGGGTATTGGAGGCTAGTTTGTAAATGACATTGCCGAAGTCGAGGATCGGTAGGATGGTCAGTTTTACGAGGGTATGTTTGGCAGCATGAGTGAAGGATGCTGTGTTGCGAAATAGGAAGCCAATTCTAGATTTAACTTTGGATTGAAGATGTTTGATGTGAGTCTGGAAGGAGAGCTTACAGTCTAACCAGACACCTAGGTATTTGTAGTTGTCCACATATTCTAAGTCAGAACCGTCCAGAGTAGTGATGCTGGACGGGCGGGCAGGTGCAGGCAGCGATCGGTTGAAGAGCACGCATTTAGTTTTACTTGTATTTAAGAGCAGTTGGAGGCCACGGAAGGAGAGTTGTATGGCATTGAAGCTCGTCTGGAGGGTTGTTAACACAGTGTCCAAAGAAGGGCCAGAAGTATACAGAATGGTGTCGTCTGCGTAGAGGTGGATCAGAGACTCACCAGCAGCAAGAGAGACATCATTGATGTATACAGAGAAAATAGTTGGCCCAAGAATTGAACCCTGAACCCTGCATGCTTATCATCCTGCTAAGCAAAATGCATACTATCAACAATGCATAATTTGTACGTATTTTCTTCTCTGCATGTTCAATTCTAAAGTACATACGAATGCAGCTATCATGTACAGTGCATTCGAAAAGTATTCAGACCCCTTTGCTTTTTCCACATTGTTACAGCCTTTTTCTAAAATTTATTAAATTAAACATTTTCCTCATCAATATACACACAATACCCAAAGAGATAACTTTTTTAAATTTTTTATTTATGTATTTCAAATAAAAAAACTTTAATACCTCATTTACATAAGAATTCAGACCCCATGCTATGGAGACTCGAAATTGAGCTCGGGTGCATCCTGCTTCCATTGATCATCCTTGAGATGTTTCTACAACTTGATTGGAGTCCACCTGTGGTAAATTCAATTGATTGGACATGATTTGGAAAGACACACACACCTGTCTATATAAGGTCCCACAGTTGACAGTGCATGTCAAAGCAAAAACCAGGAATTGTCCGTAGAATTCCGAGACAGGATTGTGTCGAGGCACAGATCTGGGGAAGGGTACCAAAAAAAATTCTGCCACATTGAAGGTCCAAGAACACAGTGGCCTTCATCATTATTAAATGGAAGTAGTTTGGAACCAGAAAGACTCTTCCTAGAGCTGTCCGCCTGCCCAAACTGAGCAATCGGGGAGAAGGGCCATGGTCAGGGAGGTGACTAAGAATCCGATGGTCACTCTGACAGAGCTATAGAGTTCCTTTGTGGAGATGGGAGAACCTTCCAGAAGGACAACCATCAAGATTCTCTGGTCTGATGAAACCAAGATTGAACTATTTGGCCTGAATGCCAAGCATCACGACTGTAGGAAACCTGGCACCATCCCTACGGTGAAACATGGTGGTGGTAGCATCATGCTGTGGGGATGTTTTTCTGTGGCAGGGACTGGGAAACTAGTCAGGATCAATGGAAAGATGAACAGAGCAAAGTACAGAGAGATCCATGATGAAAACCTGCTCCAGACAAATCAGGACATCAGACTGGGACCAAGGTTCACCTTCCAACAGGACAATGACCCCAAGCACACAGCCAAGACAATGCAGGAGTGGCTTGTGGACAAGTGTCTGAATGTTCTTGAGTGGCCCAGCCAGAGCTTGGACTTGAACCCGATCGAACATCTCAAGGGACCTGAAAATAGCTGTGCAGTGATGCTCCCCATCCAACCTGACAAAGCATAAGAGGATCTGCAGAGAAGAATGGGAGAAAATCCCCAAATACAGGTGTGCCAAGCTTGTAGACTCAAGACCGTATCCACTGCCAAACATTCTTCAACAAAGTACTGAGTAAGGGTCTGAATACTTCTGTAAATGTGATATTTCATTTAATACATTTGCAACAATTAAAACATTTTTTTTTTTTGCTTGTCATTATGGGGTATTGTGTGTACAGTAGATTTGAGGGGACAAAAACGATTTAATCAATTTTAGAGTAAGGCTGTAATGTAACAAAATGTGGAAAGAGTCAAGGGGTCTGAATACTTGCCGAATGCTCTGCACAGTGCCTTCAAAAAGTATTCATACCCCTTGACTTATTCCACATTTTGTTGTGTTACGGCCTGAATTCAAAATTGATTAAATATTTTTTTTAAATTCACCCAACTACACACAATACTCCACAATGACAGTGAAAACATGTTCTTTTTTTTTTTTTTTTTAGCTAATAAAAAAAAAATGAAATACAGAAATATACTTTGTAGAAACACCTTTGGCAGCGATTACAGTTGTAAGTCTTTCTGGGTAAGTCTCTAAGAGCTTTCCACACCTGGATTGTGCAACTTATTTGCCCATTATTCTTTTCCAAATTCTTAAAGCTCTCTCAAATAGGTTGTTGATCATGGACAACCAGTTGTTGATCATTGCTAGACAACCATTTTCAGGTCTTGCCATAAAAGTCAAAAGTGTAACTCGGCCACTCAGGAACATTCAATGTCTTCTTGGTAAGCAACTCCAGTGTAGATTTGGCCTTGTGTTTTAGGTTATTGTCTTGCTGAAAGGTGAATTCGTCTCTGTGTCTGGGGAAAGCAGACTGAACCAGGTTTTCCTCTAGGATTTTGCCTGTCCATTCAGTTTTGTTTTCATCCTGAAAAACTCCCGTCTTTAAAAATTACAAGCATACACATGACATGATGCAGCGACCACTATGCTTGAAAATAGGAGAAGTACTCAGTAATGTGTTGTATTGGATTTGCCACAAACATAACACTTTGTATTCAGGACAAAAGTAAATTGCTTTGCAGTATTATTTTTGTGCCTTGTTGCAAACAGGACGCATGTCTTGAAGTATGTTTTATTATGTACACTTAGAAAAAAAAGGGTTCCAAATGGTTTCTTCGGCTGCCCTCTGTGGAAAGGGTTATACATGGAACCAAAAAGGATTCTACCTGGAGCCAAAAAGGGTTACATTCCTCTCCGGCAAGTGAGTTAGGAAGGCCGCCTGTATCTTTGTAGTGACTGGGTGTATTGATACACCATCCAAAGTGTAATTATTAACTTCACCATGCTCAAAGGGATATTCAATGTCTGCTTTTTCTACCAATAGGTGCCTTTTCCGAGGCATTGGAAATCCTCCCTTGTCTTTTTGGTTGAATTTGTTTTTGAAATTCACTGCTCGACTGAGGGACCTTACAGATAATTGTATGTGTAGGGTACAGACATGAGGTACCGCAACTTTTTTCCCAGGCTTTGAACCCCGCGGCTTAAACAATGACGCGGCTAATATATGGATTTTTCCAGCTTTAAATTTTTTTTTCTACAAAAAAACATTCTGTGACGTACTCAGTTTTTTGGCGGCATGAAGCTTTCATTAGACCAATGAAATTGCCGAACGGGTTAAGGTCAAACGACTTTTTTGTTTACTGTTTAGATTAAATCGAGCGCTCTCAAACTTCCCATCATTCTGATTACGGTAGTCATTTTGTCACCCTCATCATGGCAAAGACACGGAGAAATGCATATGATGCAGCTTTCAAGTTGAAGGCGATTGATCTGGCTGTTGGAAAAGGAAATAGAGCTGCTGCACGGGAGCTTGGTCTTAATGAGTCGATGATAAGACGTTGGAAACAGCAGCGTGAGGAATTGACTCAGTGCAAAAGGACAACTAAAGCTTACTGCTAATTTTTTATTTTTTGTTACAAGCCGTGTTTCGTTAAAGCCTATTTATTTTTGTTACAAGCAGTGTTTCGTTAAAGCCTGTGTAAAGTTCATTTGTTTCAATGTACCGGTAGGCACCTGCGGTTTATAGACATGTGCGGCTTATTTATGTTCAAAATAACTTTTTTTTTTAATTCAGTGGGTGCGGCTTATATTCAGGTGCGCTTAATAGTCCGTAAATTACGGTATCTATGTTTAAAATGTGGTATTTAATAATTCACACATTCATTTACAGTAGCAGTCAAAAGTTTGGAGACACCTACTCATTTATTTTCAGATCAAAATATATTTTAGATACTTCAAAGTAGCCACCCTTTACCTTGACAGCTTTGCACACACTTGGCATTCTCTCAACCAGCATCATGAGGTAGTCACCTGGAATGCATTTCAATTAACAGGTGTGCCTTGTTGAAAGTGCATTTATAGAATTTCTTTCCTTCTTAATGAGTTTGAGCCAGTTGTGTTGTGACAAGGTAGGGTTGGTATACAGAAGATGAGTCGATGATAAGACGTTGGAAACAGCAGCGTGAGGAATTGACAGTGCAAAAAGACAACTAAAGCTTACTGCTAATTTTTAACTTTTTGTTACAAGCCGTGTTTCGTTAAAGCCTATTTATTTTTGTTACAAGCCGTGTTTCGTTAAAGCCTATTTATTTTTGTTACAAGCCGTGTTTTGTTAAAGCCTGTGTAAAGTTAATTTGTTTCAATGTACCGGTAGGCACCTGCGGCTTATAGACATGTGTGGCTTATTTATGTTCAAAATATATATATATTTTTTTAATTCAGTGGGTGCGGCTTATATTCAGGTGCGCTTAATAGTCCGGAAATTACGTTAGTCATTCAAAAATCATGTTAAATACTATTATTGCAGTCCATGCAACTTATGTGACTTGTTAAGCAACAAAGAGTTTGAATACTTGACTCAAAACATTTCAGCTTTGAATTTATGAATGTGTAAACATTTCAAAAAACATAATTCCACTTTGACATTAAGGGGTATTGTGTTTAAGCCAGTAACAAAAAAATATGTATGTAACACAAAATGTGGACAAAGTCCAAGGACACATGTATGGCATACTGCATAACGGAAAAAGACTGGTTAAATTATCTTCCACCTCGCCACTGCTACACCTATACCCCTTCCACAGTATCAGGCTGATCCAAACAGAACAGGTGAATCTGGGATGTCTCTACATCCCACCACTGACTGAGAGACTCAAACTCCCCTTTCCGCTGTCCCCACCTGGCATCTTGTAAGAGCTTTACTTTGAATTTCCAATAGGATGCCTGACGGGACCCTGGAGAAACAGTGAGCCGAGCCATGGCAATAGGATGGTCCGAAAGCCCTCAGCAGTCTTGGGTGAGAACTCTAAACCACTTATTCCTCATTCCGTGTTGTAGGCCTACTGACCTTAAATCAGGAAAATAGGACTCAATCCAAAACTTCTTCCTTCCCTTGGTTTCCCTCAGGAACTTAGTTTTATTTTAAAATATCTCCCACCTCACTGCTGTATGCTGAGTTGAGCAGTCTGACAAAGAGGCCTCTTCATCCTCCTCCCCCTCGGACTCCCCTTCCTCCTCCATTGGCACGGTAACCTCCTCCCTCTCCCTCGTACTCTTCCCCCGTGCCAACAACATCCCCCCCTGCTCTGGATCTAGAGAGAGAGACAGCAGGCCGACCCATGCTGGCCATGTGTTGCCTTGCTGATGCAACAAAGGTGTGTGTGTTTGTGTATGTGTGTTGCAGTGGGTGGGTATTAGCGTGTGCACAATTCACAGTACACATTTTTTGTTCAGATCTATATGTATTCATTCTTTATTTTCATTTTCAGTTTGTACTCTGACACTTATCTGTACCAAACGTTTGTATTGTCATGAAACAAAGTACATTCTTCACTCAGTATTTCATAACCTTGGAATATCTAAATGCTTTTCATCCTGTCCAGTAAAACACTATCAACAATACATAATTGTGTTTTTTCTACCCTGCATGCTCAATTCTGAAGTGCATACGAATACAGATATGTATGGGAGAGGGGTATGTTGAGACTTTTTTTTCATTCAGCATCACTATGTCAATGGAATATAGTATTCCTTCTAACAAATATCTACATACAGTACATTTCAGGATGTTATGTATCCCTGGGAATAATCAGAATTCATGTAAACATAAGTTTTGAAAACATCGCTAGTTCAAAAAAAGTGGTCGCTTGGCACAGCTGGGTTAAGTTGAGCCGTCTTGGGGTAAGTGGGTAGTGGTGTCCTGAGAGCAGCCTGGTCACCAGTGATTCAGTATTAGACGTCCATATGTGTCTGAGGATGTTGGGAGATGACGTGGAAACCAATCACTAAGGGCAACAGTGAGCGCTGTTACCTTAGGTTTCAGTTTTGCTAGGGCTTTGTGAATAGAGATGGTGGATGGGCATCTGATTGCAAATGTTGCAAGTTCAAATCCAGTGACAGAAAGTTGAGATTTTTGTTTTAAGCCCATTCCAAACCTTAAAACTAACCTTAAAAATTCAGAGTAAATGCCTAAACCTAACCTTAATGTAACGTTTGCAACAACTTCGAAATTTGACGTTTGAAAAATGGATGAACATGGATGAACATCTAATTCTGACGTGAGACAGAGCTAGTTGCTGTGAGTGTGTGACAGTGCTGGTAGGTCAAAGTTTAATTCATGGAATGGGGGTGTGGTATATTGTATATCTTAAATGTATATTGTATATCTTAAATGTATAGATCTAGATCTATCTGTTCAATATCACTTACCCTTTCATTTCTTTACCAGTTGTCTGGGACTGGAGGTTGTTTCGATGTGCCAATTCATAGGCAAGTTCAGGGCCGGCGTTATGGAAAGAGGGAGGTGTTCAAGTTCCAGGGTCCCGAGCTTGCTGATGAGCTTGGAAAGGACTATGGTGTTGAACGCTGAGCTGTATTCTATGAACAACATTCTCAGTTATTTCCCCTGTTGTCCAGGTGGGAGAGGGCAGTGTGAAGTGCAATTGAGATTCCGTCATCTGTGGATCTATTGGGGCATTATGCGAATTGGAGTGGGTTCAGGGTGTCTTGGATGATGTGTGTCCCCAGCTAGCATATTTGGTTCCTTGGAAGTTGTAGGAACGTCCATTTTTGGTTTCCCAATGGTTCTTAAAACAAAGCCATTAGTTTCCTGGGAACATTCATTTAATCCTATTCAAACAGACCCCATTTCAAAAGGAAACAAGCACTTAAGATCAGGTCTGGCCAATTAGTGGGCACGGCCCACACACCTGAACACAATTAACAAGATGGAGGATGGAGTTTTGTTGATGCTGCGAACAGAATGTATATGTATATGAGAACATGACTTTAAATACAACATTGAGGAAACGTTATGCTTAAGTACTGAAATTCCCACAGAAGAATGTTGTTTCTTAACGTTCTCCAAATGTTCTGAGAACATGACTTTAAATAGAACCATGAGAAAACCTGCAAAAAACCTTATGCTGAAGTACTGAAATTCCCACAGAATATTGTTCTCGGAACAATTTGAGAACATTACTTTAAATAGAACCATGAGGAAACCTCAAGAACATATTATTCTGAAGTACTAAAATTCCCACCTACAAAACATATGGTTCTCAGAAGAGTATGTGCTAGCTGGGTCATGACCACCGTTTCAAAGCACTTCTTAATTACAGATATGAGTGCTACATGGCGATAGTCATCTAGGCAGGTTACCTTGGAGTTCTTGGGAACAAGGACAATGGTGGTCAGCTTGAAACATGTTAGGATTACCGACTGGGACAAGGAGAGATTGAAAATGTCTGTAAAGACACTTGCCAGCTGGTTTGCGCATGCTCTGAAATCACTCCCTGGTATTCCGTCCGGCCTGGCAGTTTTACTCACATCGGCCACAGGGAGTGAGATCACACAGTCATCTGAAACAGGGGCTTTCATGCAGGACTTGTTTTCCTCGAAGCAAGCATAAAAGGCATTTAACTCATTTGGGAGTTATGCGTCACTGGCCATCTATGCACTTATTAATGAACCCTGTGACTGATGTGATAAACTCCTCAATTAACATATCCCAGTCTGTACTAGCAAAACAGTCTTGTAGCCTCGTGTCTGCTTTATCAGACCACTTTGGTATTGAGTGTGTCACTGGTACTTCATGTTTGAGCTTTCGTTTGTAAACAGGAAACAGGAAGATAGTCATGTTCTTATTTGCCGAAAGGAGGACGAGGGCGGGCCTTGTATGTGTTCAGTGGGTAGAATAAAAGTTAGCCCCACCCCAGTGGCGCAGGAGACGTGTTGGTAGAAGTGAGGTAGAACGGTTATGTCTCCCCGGTTATGTTTCCCCGCTTTCCACTCACCAAAAACGCTGCCTCTGGGTTTGCGTTTTCTTGTTTGTTTGTGGTCCCATACAGTTTGTTGAGTGCCAAAGTGTTGTTGGCTTGTGGAGGGATGTAGACAGCCGTGATAATTATGGATAATAACTTTCTTGGTAGATAGAAAGGTCTGCAGCTTACCATGAGGTATTCTATATCAGGTGAACAAAAGCTCAAGATTTCCTTCACACTTGAAGCAGAGCACCAGTTGTTGTTTATGAAGAGGCACACACCTCCCCCTTTGGACCTGCCTGAGGCTGCTATCATTCGATCGTGCCGCTGCATGGAGAAACCACTGAGTTCTATCTTCATAGCCAGTCAAGTTTCTGCAAGTCATAATATTGCAGTTTTTCCAAGTCTCTCCGATAGGTGACTCTCGAACGAAGCTCATCCATCTTATTCTCGAGTGACTGGACCTTTTCCAATAAAACGTAGGGGAGTGCTGGTCGGTTTTCTCCACGTCTCGGTCTCACAAGGATGCCAGCCCGTCTACCGCATCTACGCCTGTAGCGTTTTGGTAGCCCATAAAACAAAGGAATAGTGTCCGGTGTGAAGGGAACAGCTGAGTTTGAGTTGAAGTCGAAATCGAGGTTAGTAACTATTGATCTGATGTCCAAAAGTGCTTGGCAGTCATATGTAACAATAGTATTTCTGTACAAAAAAAGTAAAGAAACAGGAAAAAAGTTGGGTTGGAACTCATAAAATTTCAGCCTTCTCCGTCGGCGCCAGGCTTTTATAGTCCAGATGCCCTGACTGGTCAAACGTTAAGCTATATTGGGAATAGGGTGTTATTTCCGACATGCCCTAAGTTGTTCTGTCTAGTGGCTTGTCTATCTTATGGCCTGGCCTAGCTGAAGTGTGAGCGATGGGACAGGTTTTTCCTCTGTTATTGGGTGTCTGCAACGTTAGCGGCTGAGCTCACCGTGTTATCGCGTGTCTCTCTGCTGACTGCAGCAATGACTCAGAGGGACCCCGCCGCGATTTAGCATGGGATGTAAATCTGACAGGAAAGATTTATCGGAGACAAAAAAGCACGTCTTAATGTTTACACCCGCTGCGCCAAGATTAATTACATCCAAAGTAGTAGTACACATCCAGGGAAAATGTAGGGTTGGAAGGAAAAAAGGGTTGCACATCCATGCTAATGCAGAAACCAGGGCCTTTTCTAATTTGGGCAAAAGTCTGTCCTCTGCCCTCTCTCCTCCTTTACCTGGAAACCAATAAGTGGTTGAGGAGTGTTAATTTGTTTTTATAATTGTATACATTTATTTTGGGATTCTGGCCTGTAAACGCCATTTGCCTGATGACGCGCAATTGGAGGAGAGTAATTTCATATAAGCAGATTGTCGTTCACGTTGCCTCGCCGCCCCTTCTCGATTACCTTTGACATCTTTCAAAAGGATGCCAGAGAGGACGGAGGACGCAGGAGTTGAGCAAATCCAATTGAGAAAAGGCCCATCTCCACTCGGGGGCGGAATGATGTGACACGGTGTTAATTGCGGAGAAGCGGATTAGCACCGCACTGCCCTTTTCGCCATCGCACCCCACCTTATCCTAGCCGAGCCAAAATCCCCCCTGGATATGTCACTGGAGCCTCAGATGTCATGAAGATGTACTATAACCGTCTCATGATTCACCTGAATGTGGGATGCTAAATCTTATTAGTAAGAAATATTGGAGTAAATATTACTTTAGTGAAATTGGTAACACAACAAATGCGTAGGTTGTGATTGTTTATCTATTTGACAAAGAACATTCATGGTGATCTTCATATTCCATGTGGAATCTACTTTTGGACTGCTGTGGAGGGCTGTTCTCAAATATACTGGAGATGGTGTGAAATGTGTGTGAATGAGAGAGGGCAGAGTGCATGGAGACAGGTGTATTAAATTGGATCAGCTCCCTCTCCCTGAGATCAGCCATTCAGCTACTGTGTAGACAAGCAGTATAAAAAGGTCACTCGGCTGCCATCTAGACAAGGTTGAAATGAGCAGAGCAGCATAAAAATGTCGGAGGGGGTGAGGTGATTGCGGGGTTGCTTTGGACTGGTCTCATCTGAAGTAACTGAGCTTGAGCTGAGCTTGCTCCTGTGAGGGACAATACCCTCCACCCACCTGTTCAGGTTAACTATCGCTCACTAGTTAGCATTAGTACACAGTCGGCCTATCCTTTCAACAGCTGCCCCAATCAGTCAACCCCTGGAATAATAAGCATTTGTGAGCAGGCCCAACCCATGATGACATTGAATCATCATCATGGAAAACTCATCAACATGAGGGCATTTATTTTTATTTCACCCAACTTTTAACCTAAATCCAACGATATGGTGACATTTTCACATTAGTTGACAACTCAACCAAAATGTAAAGTCTGTGTTAGCCGTTTGTCTTTGTAAATCGCTGCTGTTTATCAACTGCTAACAGTAAAATGTGATTGTTTGATAGGTTAGGCATAAATACATTGATCTTATCTGAAATTATAAATTGTATTTTATTTACTCTAACCATCACAAAGCAGTGGTACTTTTTTGTTTGGACAAAACAAAGCATGGTATTAATAAAGGAAGTAGGCTACATCTAAATGATAATTTTGGTCATGTAGTGTATGTGGACACCTGCTCGAATATCTCATTCCAAAATCATGGGCATTAATATGGAATTGTCCTCCCTTTTTCAGCTCTTTTGGGATGGCTTTCCACTTGATGTTGGAACATTGCTGCGGGGACTTGCTTGCTTCCATTCAGCCACAAGAGCATTAGTGAGGTCGGCACTGACGTTGGACGATTAGGCTTGGCTTGCAGTCGGCATTCCAATTTATCACAAAGGGGTTCGATGGGGTTGAGGTCAGGGCTCTGTGCAGGCCAGTTCTTCCACACCGATCTCGTCAAACCATGCTGAATCAGGAAAGGGCCTTCTCCAAACTGTTGCCATAAAGTTGGAAGAATATCATTGTATGCTGTAGCATTAAGATTTCCCTTCACTGGAACTAAGAGGCCTAGCCTGAACCATGAAAAACAGCCCCAGACCATTATTCCTCCTACACCAAACCTCCATGTTTGACGGTGGGGATGGTGTTCTTGGGGTCATAGGCAGCATTCCTTCTCCTCCAAACACGGCGAGTTGAGTTGATGGCAAAGAGCTCCATTTTTGTCTCATCTCATCACAACACTTTCACCCAGTTGTTCTCTGAATCATTGAGATGTTCATTGGCAAACTTCAGACGGGCATGTGTATGTGCTTTCTTGAGCAGGGGGACCTTGCGGGTGCTGCAGGATTTCAGTCCTTCACAGCGTAGTGTATTACCAATTGTTTTCTTGGTGACTATGGACCCAGCTGCCTTGAGATCATTGACAAGATCCTCCCATGTAGTTCTGGGCTGATTCCTCACCGTTCTCATGATCATTGCAACTCCACGAGGTGAGATCTTGCATGGAGCCCCAGGCCGAGGGAGATTGATAGTTATTTTGTGTTTCTTCCATTTGCGAATAATCGCACCAACTGTTGTCACCTTCTCACCAAGCTGCTTGGCGATGGCCTTGTAGCCCATTTCAGCCTTGTGTAGGTCTACAATCTTGTCCCTGACATCCTTGGAGAGCTCTTTGGTCTTGGCCATGGTGGAGAGTGGAATCTGATTGATTGATTCTGTGGACAGGTGTCTTTTATACAGGTAACAAGCTCTCCCTTTAAGAGTGTGCTCCTAATCTCAGCTCGTTACCTGTGTAAAAGACACCTGGGAGCCAGAAATCTTTGATTGAAAGAGGTAAAATACTTATTTCCCTCATTAAAATGCAAATCAATTTATAACATTTTTGACATGCGTTTCTGGATTTTTGTTGTTATTCTGACACTGTTCAAATAAACCTACCATTAAAATTATAGACTGATCATTTCTTTGTCAGTGGGCAAACGTACAGAATCAGCAGGGGATCAAATACTTTTTTCCCCTCACTGTACATACACTCACCCCAGCTGCTAGATTGTGTCACAAGGCCCACGTTCCCAGAGAACTAGAGGGCTTCATTCATCAAACTGGACTTGAAACCCACAACAACTGTGTACTCAACAACTGTGAAACAACTCTCTCACAGCTAAAAAAAACAGCTGCACTATTGATGAATGCTCCACATTCATTCCACAGAAACCGGGATCATCTGTCACTCCTGACGCAACCCTTCCCCTCTACCCCCTTCACTCTCTGATTGTACTCCCAGCTGGTCCCGACAACTGCTTCTTTGATGCATCTTACCAGCAACCAACCCCCACCCCCCTTTCTGCAAGACACATAAGTCACTTCAACAAGCCCTCCATGAGACAACTCCCCACTGCCCTATTAAAGAGCTCCATCCTTTTCTACAGAGATTGCTTCTAGCTCTAATCCTTTAAATTTGGCCTGTATATATATATATATATATATATATATACACACACACTTACTTCCCATTGTCTATTTGTCCAAATGAGTCTAATTGAGTGGCCTTTAAAAAATTGTTCAGTCTAATGAAGGTTAAAAGAAACACTGCACTGTTTAATTGACTTTACAATACTACAAGGCCGCTGCCAGCATGATAAGCAGTGGGCCCTGATAACCTGCTAGCACATAGTAATGACTAATCAAAAGCCTCATGGGGACATACACCAACTCTAATATGTCAATGGGCTGTACTTGTGATGTTTAATCAAGAGGCGCTCAACACAATATGTTAATTACCCAGACAGGTAGAAATAGCATCATGAACTCCAAAGGCTTACGGCACATTTAGTCTAAATGCCCATCTCAATCAGTAGCAAGTGGGTTGCTATGCTTTTAGTCAGTGGTCAGGGTGGGATCACCGATTCCTATAGTGATGATTCATTCATGGCATAGAAAATACAACTCAGTAAAATATGTATGATTGGAATTGCCATTGTGTTGGACTTGATAACTATTGAAAGTCGGAACGAATTAGGGTTATGAGAAGATGAGTATGTATTTTGATGTTATATTCTGTCATAAAACACAAATCAGAAGAAAAGCCATTAAACCGAGTCGCACCATACAGGAGAGGCAGAAGACTGCGAAAATGTAAAAACTACCCGTCGGAAATGATTTTTGATTGATTGATTTGACCTTCAAAATGCCACCTATGGCACTTACTGTAAATTGACCCTTTCCAAATGTCAACACTTCCATTTCCAGACTTCTTGCTTCAAGAGATTATACTTTTGTATGTCATTTGTGTTCCTGTGTGCTAAACGTACCTTCAAATGCTGGCCCAGAATTCCAAGATGACATCAGCAGAGCAGAAAGAAGGCAGACGGCCAGGTAGAACAGTCAAAAGGCCATTTGTAAATGTGGTACTTTATTGCACACATGACATCTTCCATTTTTGGTGTGAGCAACATAACTGCCAATACATGTTTTATATCCTACTCAGATTCCCATTATAGTCCTCTAAAAAAACAAGGTAACAAAACAAACTACTTCACAAAATTGTACAACTCCACAAGAAAAATCTGATTTTGTGCACCCTTATTTGTCCAAGGAACTTCTATGGTAGATCACTTTGAAAAAATGGTATTCTTAGTTTTCAATGCACAGCGGTGACAAACAAAACAGAAAAAAACCTCCAGTGGGGCTGTCATTACAATTCTTGGTAGCATTGCCCTTTAATCCCAAATGCTACATCGTTGAGACCACGTTAATTGGTTGACTTGCCAACGGAATGTAAAAAAAAAAAAAAAAAAAAAAAGATACTTGACAATACAGGCAAAAGGTAGTACTTGATAGCAGAACTAACACAGGGCATTACAATTCAGACGACATATGACTACTTCCCTTCACAGCTATTATATGAATATTGTAGTCCAATTAACTAACAGAGAAAGGGAAGGGTTAGAAAGATGTAGGCCTTGTGTTTACTTCGTACAAACTAATCCAGAGTTGCAGCCATTAAAACATGATTTAATGGGGGAGAAATATATTTTAAAAACTAAATCAAAAAGTATATATATTATATTGTAGTATATATATATATATATATATATATATATATATAGCTATTTATATATATATATATATATATATATATATAAATAGCTATCTACAGTGTGCAGGAATTTCATTTTTAGTGCTCAACAAAAAGGCTAGAGAGAGAGTAGTAATTGACACTTCAATGACAAAGTAGAAGTGCATACATACGCACTTATTTCCAGGTGCAATCTGCCAGGCAGTGTTTGTAATGCATTGTGCACCAGACAAATAACTTGCCAAATTCTTTTCATCAGCTCAACTCCGGAAACAAGCCAATACAAGACAAAAATAAAAGCATCACTTACACTTCAGACAGCATAAAGATACCCACAGCTAAAAGATGGATTCCAGTTATGGCAATTTTTTGTGGCACAGAGTAAAGCCAATTTGACAAATAACTGCATAAATATAGAGAAAGGTTCTAAGACCCAACACAAGAACTACTTAAACATTGCTCCTAATAGAAATATGCCACATTTTTTGATTGACAATCTTTACTCGCCTGTTTGGCATGTCGAAATTATGGAATTAGGTGGTTAATGCCGAAGTTGTTTGTGCAGAAATACTTTGAAATCTCGGAGGCAACAAAGTGGGTTAAAATATAGTCATCAAAAGAGATTAATAAAGTTAATCTTGGCTCGTGTGTCAGTCTGAACACCTGAAATTAGTGAAGAAAAGAGCACAAAAACAAGAGGAAAGAACTGCGGGAGAACACCCAGACAGAAATGAGACGTTAGTACTGTGCATAGTCAGATTTCAAAGCGACAAATAAAAGCTAACACTTAACATCTATTCCTGAAGAATTCATCAAATTTGATCCCAAAGTGTTTGCATTGTCAACACCTAAGATTACACTTTTGGGAAAAGGCAGAATACTTTGTATCAGCATTACAGGTACTCCTTTCTAGTATTACGTCATGTCTGATCTAGTCTATGAATCTACAATTCACACTGGTAATACCCAACAATGGTCAAAAGGCACAATGACCCTAACAAAGCAAACTGAGTTTACCCTATGGAGAATGGCTGGTGCTTAGTGAAACAGCCCTATGCAAGCATTACCAATCAATAGAATAATTCTAGTATAGAAACCCTGTAATTTTATATTAATGCATAGCCTTTTCAAGGAGTGTACAGTGACAGTCCAATTCAACAGTCGCATGCAGGAACAGTTCAGTTTGAATGGGTCGTAATAACATATTTTAAGTTTTATGAATATGTGCATTCGTATCTCCTGCTCCAGTGTGTGTATATATAAAATATATACACAGTACCAGTCAAGTCTGAACACCCCTACTCATTCAAGGGTTTCTTTATTTTTACCATTTTCTTTCTACATTGTAGAATAGTGAAGACATCAAAACTATGAAATAACACATTTGGAATCATATAGTAACCAGAAGTGAATATATATTTAATATGAGATTCTTCAAAGTAGCCACCCTTTTCCTTGACAGCTTTGCACACTCTTGGCATTCTCTCAACCAGCTTCAACTGGAATGCTTTTTCAACAGTCTTGAAGGAGTTCCCACATACACTGAGCACTTCTTGGCTGCTTTTCCTTCACTCTGTGGTCCAACTCACCCCAAACCATCTCAATTGGGTTGAGGTCAGGTGATTGTGGAGGCCAGATCATCTGATGCAGCACTCCATCAGTCCCCTTCTTGGTCAAATATCCCTTACACAGCCTGGAGGTGTGTTGGGTCATTGTCCTTTTGAAAAACAAATGACAGTGGGACTAAGCACAAACCAGAAGGGATGCCGAATAGCTGCAGAATGCTGTGGTAGCCATGCTGGTTAAGTGTGCCTTGAATTCTAAATGGGTCACCAGCAAAGCACCATTACACCGCCTCCATGCTTCACGGTGGGAACCACACATGCAGAGATCATCCGTTCACCTACTCACCATCACAAAGAACTGGTGTTTGGATTTCACCAAAGGACAGATTTCCACCGGTCTAATGTCCATAGCTCATGTTTCTTGGCCCTTCTTATTGGTGTGTCATTTTGTAGTGGTTTCTTTGCAGCAATTCGACCATAAAGGCCTGATTCACGCAGTCTCTTCTGAACAGTTGATGTTGAGATGTGTCTGTTACTTGAACTCGGAAGCACTTATTTCGGGTGCAATTTCTGAGGCTGGTAACTCCTCTGCAGCAGTGGCGACTCGGACTTCATTTCCTGTGGCGGTTCTCATGAGAGCCAGTCATCATAGCGCTTGGATTTTGCGACTGCACTTGAAGAAACTGTCTTGAAATTTTCCAGATTGACTGACCTTCATGACTGTCGTTTCTCTTGGCTTATTTGAGTGGTTCTTGCCATAATAGGGCTGTCTTCTGTAATACCACCCCTACCTTGTCACAACATAACGGATTGGCTCAAACGCATTAAGGAAAGAAATAGCAAAGTAACTTAAGGTACACCTATTACTTTAAATGAATTCCAGGTGTCTACCTCATGAAGCTGTCAAGGAAAAGGGTCGCTACTTTGGAGAACATAAAATATTGATTTGTTTTAACACTTTTTTGGTTACTACATGATTCCATGTGTTATTTCGTAGTTGATGTCTTCACCATTATTCTACAACGTAGAAATTTGTATAAAAACCCTGGCAATTTGTAAGTCGCTCTGGATAAGAGCGTCTGCTAAATGACTTAAATGTAAATGTTAAATGCATGAGTAGCTGTGTCCAAACTTGACGGGTGCTGTGTAGACAGCGTATACATCGCCGATGTAGGGTGATCATTTACAGACCACATGGCTAGTGAATCAGATGAGCTACTCCTCGACAAGGCATAGCACTGTATAATGAGCTGCCTATTAGGTTTGAGTTGTACCTTTGTGTTGGACCCTAGTGTTTCACCTGCAGCCCTACCCTTCCAGTTACACCTACAAAAAGCAGCTCCCTGGTTCTCCAACACTAAGCGAAACCACAACAAGTGTCGCGATAAACAGAAAGGACGGACGAGACATAGCAGCAGTGTTGGAATTGTGAGCATGAAGAGTATAGCAGGTGCACAGGCTCCAGTTAGACAGTGTTTTTGTATGAGTATTCTCCTTGTGTATGTACGTGCAAATATGAATGCTGCTGTGTACAAATGCGCATGTGTGAATGTGTTGTGGCCAGATACCAGTTTTAATTGTGTTAGTCCGTGAACCAGACCAAGGTAGTACATTCATAAAACTGGTTAAAAACACAAGACAAAAAAATATCAGCAAGTTAGTAAAATTCTTACTAAGAATGTTTTATTAAAATAAATGCCAAGGGGTTAATAAGAAAAATAACAGCATACACCATCAAAACTAAATGCAAGCATGTAAAAATACTTATGACAAGAAAAACTAATAAAGTCACTAATGAGTTAAACAAGCTAGGATTTGGCAAGAAAACCAAATTTAACTCTAGTAAAGTCAACACTCCCCACTAGAGACAAATTTCCAGATTTTTTTTTTTGGGGGGGGGGGGGTTAAAAAACAAGTTGCAGTGGGCACAAAAAAAAAAAGAAAGAGTCCGAAAAAAGATTGTATAATATACATATAAAATGAGATTAGAAAAATACATTATAAACCTGTAACAATGGCTGTAAATTACATTATCATACATGTAGTAGGCAGGCCAGAGTGAATACGGTACAGTTCACCATACACATGGACTAAACCAACCTTACACGATGACATAGCGTAACATTGCAGAGGGAATATTTCTTAATACTGTCGAAATGCTGAATTGTCATCTCTTGCTCCACTTTAATATTGCATTTTTTTAATAGAAGAATTCATAAACACTGAAAAATGCATTACCATGTTCTGTGTGACAGCATGTATGAGAAAAATAAAGTGTCAGACTGCCAGGGAAGGTGAACTATTTAATAATCCATAATGTCTCAATTGATTTTATATACTTTATTTGTAATTAGATATACCCCTTTTTGTTTCAGTAATGGAAAACTGCTTAGTTGTGAAGTCAAATGTGTTAGCCATAAAGAGGTAAGGCCCCTTTTCTAGTCTGTATACTGCATGTTGATCACTTCCAGAATTGGCACTGACGCACATTGTGGCGGGAACATTTGCCTAAGACATAGTAATCAATAAACTTCATCCAGCTCAAGCATCATCATGTTCCTCCCCTTCCAATATAAAACTGCTCTGGACTACTATCTGGAAAATTCATCTTGGGGCTTGAAGTCATTACCAAACTGTAGTGGGAAAGCATTGGCATTTTTTTTTTAAACAAATTGGTATACACGCAAATGTCCCTTCTCCTGTTACTCATTTATTTTATGTCATTCATTTATTCGCATGAATAAGATGTCCTGGCAGACTGCGTCGCTATTGGCAGTTTGTTCTTGGTAGAATAATCACAGTAACCAGAAATCAATACAACAATAGCGATAATCTAACTCAAAACGCAGAGAAATAAGAAATACAACTTGTTCGGATGGCAGAGGGTAAAAAAAATAATCGTAAAACAAAAACCTTAACTTATACTTGGGAAGACAAACCATGGCACATATTTTAGCTGGTCATACGACTGCTATTCTTTTTGCATAGAATAACTTCAGTAGCTCAGCAATAACGACGGAGCTACCCCGCTCAACTCCTAAGAGCTTATCACAGAAGCCGCTCCTCTCTGCGCATTCCTCGTTGGTGCTGGATATTATCGAACAGAATGTTAACACTCGGAAAAAGAAACGACCGTCGATAAGGCACTTTTTCTATCTTCTCTGAAAGTCTCTCCCTCGCTTCGTAACCCTTACATCCTTGCAACGTTTGTAGGTATGACTATTTTGGTCTTTATTTTCCTAGCCAATAATATCCAAAGTAACAGCATCTTCATCACCACCTTTTTTCCTCTACACTATTTTTTTGTTGCATTTTTTTTAAAATATTTTGTAACTGCAAGTGAAGTATAAAAAGCTAAAATCGCCAAAAATATATTTCTCTTCTCCAGCACCCTGTAAAAGTATCCAATTGTGTTCTCTCTTTTTAATATGCAATGACGGGTATCTACATATATAACAGGTATGTAAATAAAGCAATCTGAACAGGCAGGCATGGCTTTCACATCCTATTTTTTTTTTTTTCTTGAGAAAGATTTAGAAACTGTCATGGGCTAAGGATCTGGACTATACTACCTTTATGGAGACACATTGTGGATGTGCTAATTGGGGGACTTCAAAATGGTATGGCGAGAGCTACAAATAAACCCCCCCCCCCCCAAAATCAAATAGATTCTTATTTGCATGAGAGCAAGTATCATGACCCCATAATGACTTGATTGGTATCAAATTTGAAAGAGATTAAAAAAAACTACAAAATATTCTAGCAAAGAGAATTGGCCAAATGCTGATACACAATATGAAAATGGATTTTAGGCAGGGGTGTAAAATACAACCAAAAATAAGAGGCAAAATCAAACAAAGAAAAAATGAAAAATGTATATTTACAAAACTTCACTATAAGGATACCCCCCACCAGAAGCCCTCTTTAGTGTCAATCAGCTTTGTTTCTTCATGGGAAACTAGAGCTGTGTGTGATAAACAACCTTCATCTTTTTGATTGGCTGTCAACTCGCACTTAAACATGCACGAAATCACATCCTTTCAAGCTCTAAAATTACAGCACGCCCTCTGCAGTTAGATAGATATTGATATAATTCAACTGGAAACCCTTTGGCTAATTCCACACACACTTAATACTTTTTTTTGTCTTTTAGATCACAGCTCGTATAATTCGTTGGGATTCTCCAAATCATCAGGCACTGTATATACACTTGGAAGTGTAGAGGAGCATAGTTAAGGTCAGTAGCTAGTTAACTAGATATCCATTGCTCCACTGTACCCTAACCCTCAACACATCCTACTTTCATTATAGTAATAAAAAGACATCACAATTCTTCCCCAGCATCCCTCCTAGCTTCCGCTAACTGCCCATGATAGGCCTGCCACCGCAAAAGCTGCATTTTGAGTTCTTACAACCTTCTTCGCCTGGCTAGTTCTTCAGAGCTAATAAGTGTATTAACGAGAAAACAAAATCAAGTAAAAACCAAAGAAACAATTCAAATGATAATAAGCTCAATTTGCAATCAATTTAGCCATGCTTTTAACAGACAGCTGTTCAGGGCACACCCAGAATGTGTCAGCATATCATTAAGTCTCAGTTTCAAAATACAGGACTACATTAACAAGTTGGAGTGTAGCTTCTCTTCTCTTTCCTTTCATTTCTTTCATTGCCAGCAAGTAGGTGTGGAATGGGTGGGTGGGGTTAAGGGAATGAGGGACTTGGCATTGCATGTTGGATGGAGAATGAGGCCATGTTTGGGAGAGACAGTATGGGTTCAGTTCTCATTTAGCGTTGTTTAGTGAATACTAGTGAGGTCACCGAATCAGAGCAGGTCTGGGTGGGGTTGTGGACAGGGAGGGTGGGATCTTTATTGCTATATAAATTCAGTGCAGATTCATTAGTAACAATACATACACATCCACCCAGTTTGTGATTCATGAAGAAAAAGAATGGGAATTCAACTCAATGAACAGAAAGAAATAAAAAGCAACTGTTGGGTTTGTATGATAGATTGTTAAAAACCAAATTGTTTTATCAAAAACATGTTAGGGTAACTGTACGGACAGGCGCCCCTCTCACTGCATCCGAGAAGCTAGCAAAAGGCAATTACCAGTTAACTGATCAGCAGGCAGGCTTGGGGCGGCTCGTCATTGGGTGAAGAGTTCAGAGGTCAGAAGGTCATGTGTTAGTTGCCGGTGGCGGCTAGGTGGTTAGAAACAAAAAACAAAAAGAAAAAAAGATAGAAAGGATATTAGTGTCAGCAAGAAGAGACCGACATCATTTTAACAATAAAATGAATGCAATCTTTTATTCCCCCTAATTTCCCGCCAAGAAACAAACCCAGCTAATCTTGTTATAGTCATGACGTTGTTACATCATGATCACAACTACTAAGCCCCCAACCTAAATCAAAACGCAACATTGCCCCCAGTACCCACAAACAGAAGCAAAGAAAACACACGTACAAAGTAAACAAATAAAATAAGTGTTTTAGTTTTTCGTGGTTGGAATGCAAGTTAAAGTGTGATTAGTGGTAAGAAGACTTAAACTAGTGTTATGCAAGGAATAACAGTAACTAGTGTTATGTAATGAATCGATGAATCACTTTTTCCCCCCCATTCCTTCTCTTTATTTATCAGTATACTTATATACAGTAGCCATAAACACATTTATTATTAAAAAAAAAGGAATATACAATTACAGTACCTCGTGTACAACTGAAATGTTATTTTTTAAATTGTATTTCCAATACTTAAAATACACCGGAGAAAGAATGTAAACTAGCTTAGATTAAGTATGTCAGTTTTACATAAACAAAACAAGACAATCGAAGACAAAAAAAACAAAACAAATGGTGCATGGTAGCAACGAGGCTACTGTAGTGGTCTACTTTTTCCAGTTAGCGTTTAGTCGCTTTCCACTGTTCCTCACAAGTAGAAAATGTATTATGTATGGAACAAGTCTGACCTATTTTAGGATCTAATCTCAGGAGGAATGTTAAGAAAATGTAGCTTGAACACTGCGTGTACTACCTGTTCTGTCACCAAGGGTCACAGTTCATGTAAACCAAAGCAATCAAGATCGCTTTTGCCTGAGCATTGAAATAGTTATGGAGTACTGTGAGAACTATGTAAACAATGTGCATACCACAGTCAACCATTTAGGTGGTGTGTGTACGTGTGTAGAAAGGAAGGTGGTGAATAAAATAACTCAAATATAAAGGCAATGCAATCAACAGTCAAAGTGAAGCATCTTAGAGACTAAACTAACCTCTGTCTGCGGTCACAATCCTTTGGTAAGGACGGACCCGCGAGTCATGCCGTCTCACTTTAGTAGCCATTGCACCTAGATTGCAACAGGTCCACAAGGTTAGAAACCATTCACTTCAGGAAGGGAAAACAAGTCTTACAGTAATACACATATACATTATATATAAAATATTCAGACATGTATAGAAAATGCATAGGAAAAAAAACACATTTGCTTTAACTTGATATCTATAAAAGTATAACTTAGGTAATACAATTCCATAGTACACAGTGTTAGAGGATTCTTTGAAACCGGCAGGCAGGGGGACAGGGGACTAAGGCTGTCTAGAAGAAAAACATGTTCCAGGAGATGGATTGAGAACAATGAGTGATTTTGTAGGGTGTGAAAATCCAAAGGAGCTCAGATCCTAACTGGATAGTGCGAGACACTACCTGGCTCTCTCACATCTCAGTCAATCTACTCACTGGCAGTCCACTGAATATTTGTCACAAATGAAGACAGATATTTCAATTATCCTAGTGCATGGTTGGTCTGGATAGCACACGGAAATATAGTAAAATACTGTGTCTCAGTAAGGTTGTTGTATGGTTGAATAGGAACTGTGACCGTGCATAGAGATAAGGATTTATCTTTCTCACACAAAATGAAGTTGGTCTAAAAGCCTAGCTAGAGCAAGGTGCAGTCAGCAAAACAATTTCAGGACTCAGGGGTCGTATCGCTTGGGCTTTTTTATCCGACTGTCAATATTTCTGATTTAGTTTGAGCCGGGGAAGGATGGCCTCCCAGATTTCGGGGCGAGAGAGAAACAGTGTGATGCTGGGGTGGCCATATTTCTCTGCTCTTCATTACCCAGAGAGCGTTTAAAGAGATTTGTGACAGAGGACTTCATTGGCTAAATGGTGGCCGTCCCCACAGAATGGGTCACCATGACAACCATCTGGGCATCCAGTCAAATCGCATACTGCTCTTAGCTGCAGTCATCAAGTGAACACTTTAAAGGAGACTTAACTCAGAATGTTATCTCTAGGATCAGAAGGCTTGGGGAGGTTTCTATGCTGGAATGGGCCAGCGATGGTTACATCACATTTGAAAACAGCCAAACAGCCCTGGCAGGTAGGAAAACTGCAATGGTTCACAGGGATGGTTGATGGCTACGCCAGCCCGCCCACATTCCAATCTGTAGCACCAGGTGTTCTGAGGTTTCCTAACGCTAAGGCCTGAGCAGCGCTAGTAGAGCCAATTGGTGGTGTTCCAATGGGTCTCCTTTGAAGGCACCGATCAATACGGTAAGTAAATAAAACACACTAAGCTGCTGTGCCCTCCAAGTTAAAGAGAGAAAAGCCAGTAGGCTCTGTACTACACAACAGCTCCCAGAGCCATCCCTCACACACGCACCGACACAGGTCAGCTAACATGGCAGTCTTGTGATGTCAGGATCAACACCTCATTTACCGCCTAGAGTCGAATTTAAGATGCATTAAAAATCCCCCCCCCTAAAAAAATCTGTCAGTTGAAGCTAAATTGATTTTTTTCAGCATTAAATATGTCGCACTTCCGCATCAGCCAGTGTCACACTTCTGCATCTGTGGTGAAAGGTGGCAGAGCTGGAAAAGGTGTGTGTCAGACCATGAGACATCCCGAAAATAAGTCTTCTTACAAACGTCTGTAGCTTCTGAATGGTTTGACTATTATGATCACTATGGAAAGGGGAGATTCTCCATTTTGCTTTACGACCTCCACAATTGTCACAGGACTCGTCTGAAGGTAACCGGTACCAGTTTTACATTTTTTATTTATGGAAGTATGAAGGTAGTTTCGTTATTTTCTTTTAACACATCTTGTAGATTTAGGGCAGACACTTTATTGCACATTTTTGGACTCTTTCTGCCATTTTTGAATGTGTTATTCAATGCGTTTCTATGGACTTTAGTAGTAAAGGCCAAAATCAATATTTTATCAAATAATTCAATTTGATACCTAAAGGGGGTCCTGAAATCAAATAGCTAAATAATCCATGGTATGTCCATCTTAAAATAATTCCATGTCAGTTTAGCTCCTCCCCTGACGTCAGATTAATGAAGGCAGTGGCACAAACAGGGAAGTCCTCTGTCGAAACTCAATGAAGTATGCTGTGGCACACTCATTATTTGGTCGAATTAAGAGTGCAACAGCCTCCATAAAATATGACTTCAGGAAACTAGGCGTATGTCGCACGTCACTACTTCACAGGAAAGGCATTTTAACGTCAACTAAAATACATTTTTGGGGCAGAAATGCATTCTGGAGCATGTGAACGTTCATGGGCCTTAATAAAATTAAAAAAAAAAATACTAATTAAAATTGTTAAATTACGAGCCCAGTTGGTTTAGCCACGGAAAAAGGCAGGAACCTTTCCGCTAGAAATGGGCTGGACATGCCGGGAGATGAGTTTGGATTGGTCTGCCATGTAGCATGCTTCTGTTTAACATGAGCAGCTCAGTATGTGTTGATAGTACTTTCTGCCAGGCCACTTGAAATATGTGTTAGCCATCGATAACTACAAAAGTTGCAACTTATCAACATTGATGCCCTGAATTTAGCAGGCACTATCGACAGATTAGTTGGAAAAAGTGATTAGCTACTTCCTGCACACGCCACGGTCAGTGTGAACCGGAGTGACTGGACAACGCTGGCCAAACAGCAGCTAGAAACAAAACTGAGTTAAATGGTTCGTCTGGCGTGAGGCATTCATCCACGTATACGGGTAAGAGTCTAGCTAGATTTTCTGATAAGTTTAATTTTGTCTGAAAGACATTTATTGAAAAATGTACTGTTAGCTAGCGTTATGTGTATGATCTGTGTAGTAATATTATTCTAATCAGAAATCCATGTGCATTCTTAGTTATAGCCTAATGTTAGCTAGCTAACATCGAACCTGGTTAGATACCTGTAGATTCATACTACAGCTATGATAATGTTTGTATTGGTTGGTAGTATGAGTTGGGATTATAGCGGTTCATTGTTTAGCTAGCTAGACATACATCTAAACTCCACACTTCGCCAGATGATTACATGACCATCAAGTTAGCCAGGTGTGTCTGGGGGTGATTACGGCCACCAATTGTATTTCATGAACATGTCTAGACAATAGTGACCCATCTACTAAGCGAGACGTGGCTGGTGGTTGGTTATAGCATTTCCTTCACATGACCCATCAATTTAGACAAGTGTGTCAGGTAAGCTTCATCAACTGCCTGTTACTCAGGCCCAGAAGCTAAGATATGCATATAACTTGGTATCATTGGATAGAAGAAAAAAAAACTTTGAAGTGTCTAAAACAGTTAAAATAATGTCTGAGTATAACAGAAGTGATATAGCAGGTGAAAATCCAAGGAAAATCAATCCGGAAATGTTATTTGAGGTTACAGGCCATTTCAGTGCTAGCCTATGGGAAACAGATAGGACCCAGATTGCAGTTCCTATGGCTTCCACTAGAAAGGGTTTCAGGCTTGTTTTTTGAAAAATGAGCAAGTAGTTGGAAAAACTACAAGGTGTCTCATTAGAAAAGTAGTCTTGTTGGCACGTGATGAGGTGCACGTCTCTATTGAACATACTATTCTCCGTCTTAAATATTGTTTATTTAGATAGAGTACCTGAGGATTAATTAGAAACATCGTTTGACTTGTTTGGATGAACTTTACCGGTAACTTTTTGAATTCGTTTTGTATGCATGTTGAACGAGTGGATTACTGAGATCATTGGCACCAACTAAACTGACCTTTTTGGATATAAAGGACTTTATCGAACAAAACAACCATTCATTGTGTAGCTGGGACCCTTGGGATTGCAAACAGAGGAAGATCTTCAAAAGGTAAGTGATTTATTTATTCGCCATTTGTGATTTTGTGACACCTGTGCTGGTTGAAAAGTATTTTGATGTGGGGAGCTGTCCTCAGATAATTGCATGGTATGCTTTCGCCGTAAAGCCTTTTTGAAATCTGACAACGCGGTTGGATTAACAGGTTAATCTTTTAAATTATGTATGACACTTGTATTTTCATGAATGTATAATATTACGATTTTTGTATTTTGAATTTCACACTGCAATTTCACCGGATGTTGTCATAGGTGTCCCGCTAACAGGTTAATCAACTTTCAAAGCAGAATTACTTTCTCATTGGATAAAAGTAGACTCAGAGCTAGAAAGTTGTATATAAGTTGAAGAACAATGTAAAAAAAATTAAAAATGTTTAAAACAATTGCTGCATAAGACCGAATCAAGGCGGTCGGTTACAAATGTTAGTCATTATCATCTATTTTGTTGAAAATGTTTTTGGCAGCATATTGCATACACTGGCACCTACAGAATGTAATTCCCACAGCTGATGTAATGACTGGGGAATGTCTGTGGCTTGTACTAAGTTGAAGTTCAAGAAGGTGAAAACTGAGACAAATGGAAAAATGAGAACAGTAAATTTAATGAACTTCCCTGCCGGGACAAAGGGGACTTTATCCTGGCATCAAGGCCAGAGCTGCAGAGCTAGCTGGGGAAAAACTGAATTATTTCAAAAGCTGCTGAAATCCAGGGGGAGCCACCGCCAGACTGAATCTGCCTCTTGCGAGTGCATAAAAAGGCGAGAGCGCGGGTATGTGCAATCATGCATGTCCGTGTGTGTGTGTATTCTCAGACAAGGCAGCAAAACTTGAGCCAGGAGAAGGATTTGGTGGGGAGATACACTAAAATGAAAAAATGTCTAACTGGAAGAAAAAAAATCCCTGTCCCCCTTGCCCTTTATTAGCCATTAGGTCATAAGGTCACACCAATAACAACCCTATTTTCTTTCAGCTGGATACGACATATTTACCTTTTAAGTCCTGACTGTGGCTCATCGAAGCCGCGTCCAAAAACCCCGGGTAAAACAAGCTGCCCTCCTGTCCAGGGCTAAAGGGGCCGCCGCCCAGGCCCCAGGGTCGCTTACCTAGAACCCCACTGTGGTCGATAGGGTACTCCAGCAGGGAGGTGGGTGCCAGGGCGTACGGGTAGTCGTACGGGGAGGCGTAGATGATGCCGCCTTCCGGTGAGGGAGGCACCAGGGTTGGGGTGCCGTTGTGCAACATGCCCTGCATTTGGGGTTGTCGGATGATGTTCATGATGGGGGTGCCTCCCGGTGTGGGCGGCCTCATTTGCTGATGGGGGGCCATCATATGCCCCTGGGGGGCTTGTATTAGGCGGGGGCCCTGAGCAGCGGCTGCCGCCGCTGCAAGAGAGAACGCAAGGGGGTCTGCCATAAGCAAAAAGAGTGAAAGACAGAAAGATAGAGAGATACAAGACAAGGGGGTAAAGATGTGGTGTGGGTGACCAAAATCACAGGTTGAGAAGCAGGTTGGAAAATACAAAAAGCAGGAAAAGGGGGTAGGGGGAAAAGGGGGGGGGGGGGGCAAAAAAGGAAAATTAGTCCATGCAATGATCAAGGTGAACCAGCAAACCAAAAATTGAGTAAAGAAAATAAGAAAACCATACCAAAATAAAAGTAGATAAGTTGCTAAAAATGATGCCATTACCCCAATGCACAGAGCATATTAAGCATACCAATCACCATGACAACCCCAAATTAATGTACTGCGGACGGCACAAGTGATCAAAACAAATACACAAGGCAACAGAAATTAAGCCACTGGCCACAGAGGAGACTAGGAGTGCCAGTTTCTGATATGGACCAATAGGATTAGGTCAATCCCCAGAAAAGACAATTGAGTCTATTGGACGACTCTGGGCCTATGAGGCCTTGAGTGGGACCGACTAGTTGATATTGGCCAACACTGGATATATAAGTACAGTTCAGATTCACACCCCAGTCCTCTACATGACCCTGATACCATTTTGGTTGGCTGACAAAACCAATAAAAGATTGTCCAAATGGCTTTGCATATGTTCCACCATCGTACCACACAACAGTTAAAATAACTGACGGCCGGGACGACTGAATCAATGTTTTACATGTAGCTCTTTGGCCCATGATTTAATGGCTGTCTAGGCTAATTCACACTAAGTATCACTAGTCTGGCAACACAATTGAGATAACACCAATGTCTGGACCAGTGGCTGGTTACAAACCAATGTCAAATAAATAAATAAAACATTTCTCAAAACTTCAAGCCTTTTGGACTGACCAAATGTGCAAAACAAATAAATGTATCGCCATTACTAATATCATTCAGTAACAAATGATAATGTAAACAGTAAATGGTCAATTGAAAGCAGTCGCCCCCCAAAAAATTGAAATAAAGACATTGCAATGCATTTATTTAAAATCACAGGCATGAAAGTGCAGAAACTGGAAGAGCACTGGGTGGGATGAACTCTACAGAAAGTAACACCGGTGATTGGAAATCAAAACTGTAACAGATGCGTGAACTACATCATGCAGAGATGACAGTGATTTCTGCGATGCGCTGAAGGCATATAGAAACCACTCCGAGATTGCAACAAATTGTGATTGCATCCATATGGGAGGGAGGGAAAGGGGCACATGGAGGGGGGAGCGGCGAGAGGGAGGGATGGAGGGGAAACTGCTCTACTTTGATGCAGGTGGTTTGTGAGGTAGGTAGACACTGGTTGGACAACACTTCAGCGAAAAGTGCAGTCTACAAAAGAAATTGGTCAAGACAAATATGAACCTAGTAGTAGCACACAGTATATCATGAGCATGTTACATTTCTTCTTCACTGTGGTCATTAAGAGATTCTTACCCGTCAATATAATAAGATGGATTATGATAAACTTTGCATGTCACGTTAGTCAATGTGGATCGAAACAGGACCTCCGTGTATGTGGTTGTAAAGCTTACGTGTCTTGATGTTGGTGTCACGGTATGTCCCGTTGAGAATGGCCAGCTCCATTAGCTGCATCTTCTTCAGATTATCCTCTCCTTCCGCCTGGAACAAACAATTGAGTCATTTCAATGGACAAGTCATTTCACTGTGCCACTGTTGCAAGAGGGACATGGGGACAGAAAAACCACTTGGACACAAAATCCAGAGGTGTAATCATTAGTGCACACTGTAGCAATCTGTAAACGGAACGCCCTTTGCAATGAAAACGAGTGTTATTGGACAAACTCAGGCAGGTCCCTTCCTGTTTCGTTTGCTTACTAGTGAATACACCCCAGTTCGCTCTCCATAAGCACAAGTTGCATGTGGGTGGAAGGCACAGATGAGCTACAACACCATTGTCATGTTGCTGCATCTCACGTTTTGCTGACAGACATTAGGCAGGGAAAAGTTACGCATAAACCACCACCCTATCAGCAAGATAAATACTGTATTTTTGGGGTTCTCATGCACACTCAAATGCGCAATAACAGCCCAGTTAATGTCAGTCCTGTCAATTAATGTTTGGATAAACACAAAAGCGCTGCCTCTCATTATCACCCAAATTAGTCAAGTGAAATTATTCATGTAGAGCAATTAAGTTAGCGCCCCCCTTCCTGAGCCTGCCATTTCCCCCCTGAAGTGACTAAACCCTCCATAACCATGACAATGCAGTGATTTTCCAGGTAGTGGAGCGTAATAAAGTCAGACCAGTGTGATTTCAGCAGACAGACAAGATATTTAAGGCTGCAGACAGACACAGGAAAGGACCCCTCCAGACTTCACACCTGCTCTACGCTTCAGAAAGACAAGTGCTTCATGGTAGAGGTCTTCACGGATGCACCTGTACCGGAATACTCGAGGCCCGATATTAGACCCAAGCTGGTCCGGATCCAGAACTAAATGTCGCGGGTCTGGGTCGGATCTGATATGATTGTCATGGGTATGCGTAATTAACTGACTTGTCCGAAAGGAACATTTCAGATCGGAACGACTGCTGCAGTAGAAAAATTGTATAAGTTATGCTGCTGCTCTTGCTTTCACAAGAGTGGGATGTGTAGCTTTGTTGGCCAATCATAAGTCAAAGTGGCAATAGGCTACAGTCAGAGCCTCCATGTGTGGCCAAAGTTAAGATATCAAATCAATGGAAGACGGAGTTAAAATGAAAAAGGAGGATAGGTTACAACAACAGGTAGGCTGCTACTTGCAATTTGAATGGAGTCGATTGGCGGCAGGTAGCCTAGTGTTTAAAGCGTTGGGCCAGTAACCCACTGTTCCTAGGCCGTCATTGTAAATAAGAATTTGTTCTTAACCGACTTGACTAGTTAAATAAAGTGGGGGAGGTGTAGGACGAGAAGGCACATGCCTTGAGTAGCTTAGCTAGCTTCTACCAGTTTGACGCAGTCAAGACCGGTACTACGTAATCATATTGGATGATAAACTAGCTATTAATCTACTATAGTGTGAGCCGGCTTGGTTGGTTGCGGTCTCTTCACCATGTCACTTGCTCACACTAGCCCACAGACAGCCCCTGCTAGAGCGTCACTTCTCTACCTCCCCTTCCACAAGATTTATCGGCTCCGGTTAATAAAGTAGCTTAAAAATGTATTGCTGCTGCTTCCCCTCACTCGGATCGGGTCTGGATACAACTAGGTCTATACGGAACGGGTCTAGTTGTCCTCGGGTCCATTTGGAATGGGTCTATTTAAAAAAAAAAAAAAAAAAAAAACATATTTATGCATATTGGGTCCGGGTGGGATAGCCCCGTGTCCCTTTTGGAACAGGTCCATCTTTGACCCGTGAAGGCCTCTACTTCTCGAAAAGCAGACTCGAGAGCTCCATTGTCATGACAGGATTATGTTTTGGCCGGGTTGTTCAGACTCGCTAAAAGGAGGACAAGGCTGTTAACGGCGGAGCAATAAAGATGGGGGCCAGATTGACATGCAGGCGCACCATTTAATATCACACGCTTTTCTTTGGAGTAAACAGCTGCTTTAAAAAAAAAAAGAACGTTTCCTGCTCTTTTCAATCAGGCTAAGGTGGGGAGAAAAAAATGCAGCAGAGAGCAAGGCTCAAAGTAAAGACCTCCCCAGAGACACCTTTCAAGGGGAAGACTAGGGAGGGGGGAGTGACAGTGGCTGGTCTCAACTGAAGGCTGTGGTTTCAGACTACACACTAGGTTGTGTGCAATGGTCCGCAATAGTCATTGGCTGGAAAGCCATAGTGCTGATGTCAGATTTAACTGCTGTACATAAATAGAATTTGTATGATATCTGATTATACCATTACACGCCAGGAAGGGTACTGGAGTTCATAATTGAGAAAATGTGACATTCAACAGCTTTTCGCCAACATTGAATAGGCACATTTTCATGGAAGGTGGTCAAAATAACATGACGAGTACCATGTATAAGGGCTGCAGGTAGCCTAGTGGTTGGAGTGTTGGGCCAGTAACCCAAAGGTTGCTACATCAAATCCCTGAGCTGACAAGGTAAAAATCTGTCGTTCTGCCCCTGAACAAGGCTGTTAACCCACTGTTCCAAGGCCGTCATTGTAAATAAGAATTTGTTCTTAATAATATCCTGTTGGGGCTAGGGGGCAGTATTGAGAAATTTTGAAAAAAATGTGCCCATTTTTAACTGCCTCCTACATCAACTCAGAAGCTAGGATATGCATATTATTAACACATTCGGATAGAAAACACTGAATTTTCTAAAACAGTTTGAATGGTGTCTGTAAGTATAACAAAACTCATATTGCAGGCAAAAACCTGTGAAAAATAGATTTTAAAAAAATGTGAATTTTGTGACTGTACTATTTAGGGTCATTGTTTTATAGATACCACAGTGAGAAAGGATTCATTTCACAACTCCTACGGCTTCCACTAGATGTCAATGATCTTTATAAAGTTGTTTGAAGCGTCTATGATTAACAGAGAGCAAATTAGAATGCAGGGAAGCTGACATGTCGTCACTTCATTTTTCACGCCTGCGCATAAATGTGAGAAGAGAGAATTTTTCATAAACGTTTTTCTAGACACAGGATAGGTCCTGTGAAAATATTACTGATGTTTCACGTTAAAAATGGACCAAAAGATTGATGCTAAACAACGTTTCACATGTTTGAACGAACGTAAATAGATTATTTACTAGGTTTTTTAAGCTTTTCGGCGTGATTTTACACCCCCCCCCCCCCCCCACGTTTTGTGGGAGCCTACTGAACGCTAACTACTTGGTGTTATTTGGACATAAATTATGAACTTTGTCAAAAGAAACCACATTTGTTCTGGACCTGGGATTCCTGGCAGTGCCTTCTGATGGAGATAATCAAAGGTAAGGGGATATTTACAATGCTATTATCGATATTAGATGCTGCTAACCTGTATAGCCTAGCCTATTGTTCTTAGCATAGTACCCCGTTTATTGCAAAATGTGATTTCCCAGTAAAGTTATTTTGAGATCTGGCCATTCGGTAGCAATTACGAGATGATAATATATTCTTTGAATGACAATATTATAATTTACCAATGTTTTCGAATAGTAATTCCGTAATTTGTAACGCTGAATTCACTGGGAGCATTTGAGGCGAAAAAAAATTCTGAATTTCACCGCGACTGTAAATGCTGTTTTTGGATATAAATATGAACTTGATGGAACTAAAAATGCATGTATTGTATAACAATGTCCTATGAGTGTCATCTGATGCAGATTGTCAAAGGTAAGTGCATAATTCTAGCTGGTTTTCTGTCTCTGTTGATGCCCTTCTTTGAATTGGCTAAACATTACACACAGCTATTGTCAATGTACTCTCCTAACATAACCTAACTTTATGCATTCTCCGTAAAGCCTCTTTGAAAATCGGACAACGTGGTTAGATTTAGGAGATGTGTATCTTTCAAATGGAGGAAAATAGTTGATTGTTTGAGTATTTGAAATGATTAGACACTTGCAGTTTTGAATTCCCCGCCATGGTCACTTGACAATGAATCCCATTACCGGGATAAGATCCCCAAGAGGTTTTAACCGACTTCCCCAATTCAATAAAGAATAAATAAAATAAATTGGTGAATAGGCATACAGTGCATTTGGAAAGTATTCGGACCTCTTCACTTTGCACGTTTTTTTACGTTACAGCCTTATTCTAAAATGGATTAAAAATATCCTCAATCTACACATAATGACAAAGTGAAAACAGGTTAAGAATTTCATTACAAATACAAAACTGAAATGCCTTATTTACACAAGTATTCAGACACTGCTATGAAACTCGAAATTGAGCACTGGTGCATCCGGTTTCCAGAGATGTTTCTACAACATGATTGGAGTCCACCTGTGGTAAATTCAATTGCTTGGACATGATTTGGAAAGGCACACCTGACTATATAAGGTCCAACAGTTGACAGTGCATGTCAGAGCAAAAACCAAGCCATGATTATGTCGAGCCACAGATTTGGGTAAGGGTACCAATATCGGTCTGCAGCATTCAAGGTTCCAAAGAACACAGTGACCTCCATTCTTAAATGGAAGAAATTTGGAACCACCAAGACTACTCCCATATCTGGCCGCCCGGCCAAACTAGGCAGTCAGGGGAGAAGGGCCTGGTCAGGGAGGTGACCAAGATCCCGATGGTGACTGACAGAGCCCCAGAATCCCTCTGTGGAGATAGTTGTCCTTCTGGAAGGCTCTCCTATCGCCACCAATCAGGCCTTTATGGTAGAGCGGCCAGACGGAAGCCACTCCTCAGTAAGTCACGACAGCCCAATTGGAGGAGTTTGCCAGAAGTCCCCTAAAGGACTCAAACCATAAGAAACAAGATTCTCTGGTCTGATGAAACCAAGATTCAACTCTTTGGCCTGAATGCCAAGCAGGAGGAAACCTGGCACCATCCCTACAGTGAAGCACAGTGGAGGCAGCATCATGCTGTGGGTATGTATTTCAGCAGCAGGGAGAGGGAGACCGGTCAGGATTGCAGGAAATACGAACGGAGCAAAGTTCAGAGAGATCCTTGATGAAAACCTGCTCCAGAGCACTCAGGAGGTTCACCTTCCTGAGGTGGGGCAAAGGTTCACCTTCCACACGACAGCGACCCTAAGCACACTGTCCTTGAGTGGCCCAGCCAGAGTCCGGACTTGAGCCCGATCGAACATCTTTGGAGAAACCCGACTGAGCTTGAGAGGATCGGCAGAGGAGGATGGGGAAAAACTCCTAATACAGGTGTGCCAAGCTTGTAGCGTCATACCCAAAGCCGACGAGAGGCTGTAGTTGCTGCCAAAATGTGCTTCAACAAAAGTACTGAGTAAAGGGTCAGAATACTTAAGTGATAGTTTTATTTGCCCCCCAAAAAAATCTAAAAACCTGTTTTTGCTTCACAATTATGGGGTATTGGGTTTAGATTGATGAGGGGGTGAAAAAAAAACAATTTAATCCATTTTAGAATAAGGCTGTAACAATGTTGAAAAGTGAAGGGGTCCAAATACTTCCCGAACGTACTGTATATCATTCCCACACATGCCCAGTCAGTCAGAGCGCCCAGTTAGCCCATTTTTAGTTGCCAATCAGAGGTGGTTGCGGTAGCGTGAACATCTTCATCTACCCATTCTGTTAAGATTCTCTGTCGTCTGCCTCCTTTCCCTTTTTACCGTCGCAAATTAAATCAAATTGTGACCCCGCTGACCTTCTACACTGCTTCTCCAGTCTGGAAGAATTTTCATAAATGAGTCCCAGGAACGAGACAGCTTGTTTTCTTTCTCTGCTCCTTTTTTGGCCCCATACTGTCAGTCTGTTTGGATCTGAGCCAATGGTGATGTTAAGACAAAACTAATGAGCCCTCCCAAAAAAACTGAGAAGCAGTCACGGCGAGGTTGAGTGTGTTCGATTGCACATGTGGTTTTCGGTTACAAAAACGTGGCACGAATCAAGATGGGCTCTTCTGATTCTCTTGAGAAAAATAGTTCACAAAAGCCTTTACACAGAGCCAGACTGGCAGAGTAGAATCTGACCCTGGTTAGAGAACTGAGTCAGTGTTGAGACCCACAAAAGTCTTCGCCTCAGGCGTCTGCAAGGTCACTAAGTCTTTACTCTACCCTCTGTCCCAAACATAAAGGCCTACTGTGAGTTGCCGGTACCACATTTAAACAGAACATTGTAGCCGTGTTCTAATGTGCAAACTGGAGAGCGGACAGATGTTGGAGCGTGAGATTGAATAACCATTGGGTGGTTTCCCTCGCAGCACACCTGAATGCTCGTTGACGCGGTTAACCTTTTAAAATGCAGGGCGAATAATGAGCGTTAGAAAGTAGTTTTCCCTTTCAGGAGGGGCCTGGCTGGTTTTAGGCGTGTGTAGTTGGGAGGGGGGTGTGAGAGAGTTGCAGGCAGACAGGGACAGGAAAGAGCCAAAGGATGATTGATCTGAAGGTTGGGAGGGTTAAAAAGGCTCCCGGGACAGGGGTGTCACCATCCTCATCTATCCAGCTCTGCATAGCATTGCAGGTGGAGGCGCTGTTTTGAGGGACGCAAAGGAAAAATAGAGGGCAGCAGAGGCAAGGGTATACAGATCCTGCTTGGGAGGGGGTGTGTGCATGTGTGGCAGAGAGGAAAACGAAGTATGCCTAGTGTGTGTGTGCGCGCGCCCCAAGAGCGGAGGCAAACAGAATGTAAAACTCTGGGCGGGCAGGCACACCTCAGGAATCCTGCTGGCACAGCTTTCGTCATACCACAGCCGGCTGTTACTAAAAATGTCCTAATGGCCACAAGGAAGCAGATGCATGTACGCCACTGCATTAGTCAACATAACAAGGCTACTATAACACTGATTGTACGGAGTGATTTGAGAGTTGGAACTTGGTCACACTAAAGCTACAGAAAGTGGGTGTCTACTGGCTTACTTCTATCTAGCAGTGGGTCAACTATGAAAGCACTCAGTCTCCTGAATTAAATGTTTCATGTGCCAGGCTGAAGGGACTACATGTTTGATGTCCTTGTGACCGTAGTGCCATCACAATACACACTCTTTTGAGTGGGAACTCACACTCCCCGGTCTCCTCAAACTTTCAGGACAGGAGATGCAGAGTGTGTGGGAAATCTCAAAGGCAACGGGCTGCCCAATTCCTGGGAGAAATGTGGCCTGGATGACAAGCGCCGATGGACAAGGAGTGAAGGTTTCCCCCTTTACCGTCACACAGTCTATCAGCAAAAGCCACTCAATAAAACTGCTCTATCCACAGGAATCAGATTCAATCAATAAGACCTATTTGTGAAATCAGTGGAGCAATAAAAGCTATTAGAGGGGAAGGGTGGTGGTGGGGGAAGCAAAGAGGTTGTCCCTCTGCCTACCTGACAGCCCTACGGATGAGGTCACACGAGGCATCAGGAATCAAACTCGTGCTCTCACAGTCTGACACAAACCGAGAGAGTGACAGAGGTATCATAATGTTTGGAGGGCCACACCCTTGCCCTCTCCCTCAGATAAACAGAGCAAGCTGTCCTGACTTTGGCGGGTGCGCTAGCTCAAGTCTGCCGTGCCGACGCGAAAATGTTTGCTCAAGTCTGGCAGGGGCCCCTGCGTCTGTGACATACAGAGGAGAGGGGGAGCGAGAGAGGGGGAAGAAAGACAGGGAATGTAGGGAGAACAATCCCCAGTGGCCTGACACGCTGTTACCTCTGTTTTTCTTCACTGGTCTAAGCTGCCAGTCATAACAAGAGGGGAGAGGCTGGGCGCAGGTCAGGTTGCTTTCCAAACGACTATTACCACAGAGAGTGGTGGGCACAGCCATGAGGCAGAGAACGTAAGGGGTGAGGAATGAAAGGGAAAATAGAGGAACAGTAAAGGGTGTGGTAAAAGACTGATGACTTCACGTTGAGCAACAAGGGGGTGGGGTGCCTGAATACAGGCAGCTGTTTTTTCTCATCATACTCTCCTCCCTTACTTTTCCTCCTAAACTAACATCTGGAGAAAAGTGATTACCCGCCACCGTGCCAAGACTTATCAAGAACTCACCAGGGAGAGGGCGAGGGAGGATGAGAAAATTAAACACCCAAAAAGTAACTACAGTGAATAAAAATAAAACATGCAACAACTTTCAAAGATTTTACTGAGTTACAGTTCATAAGGAAATCAGTCAATTAACTTAAACTAGGCCCTAAACTATACATTTCACATGACTGGGAACACAGACATGCATCTGTTAGTCACAGGGCCTGGATCAGAAAACCATTCAGTATCTGGTGTGCAGTACAACTAGGGCTGTGGCGGTCATAACATTGTCAGCCGGTGACCGGCAGTTAATTGAATGTGTCTCACGGTAATTGATCGTTAATTAACAAACACGTTTAGCATCTCTGTGGGCTACACTAGTTCAATTAGCAGGCAAGCTTCGCAAATAAATACCATGAAATGTGTATGTTATAGTAAGAACAATACAATTTAACAGCTGTTTTTGACAAATGTGAGTGGCCACATGTGGCTTAACAAAGAAACAGGTCCTCCTATATGCTAATGTACAGTTACTTATGCAACTTTAGTTGTGATAAATGTTAGAATATTAGAAATCAAAATATATACACTAGAGGTTGATTTCAAGTTTTCATAACAATCAGAAATCGGACAACGATTTTTTTTTAACTACGCAACTCAGTTAAGAACACATTTTTATTTTCAATGACGGCCTAGGAACGGTGGGTTAACTGACTTGTTCAGGGGCAGAACAACAAATTTTTACCTTGTCAGCTCGGGGGATTCAATCTTGCAACCTTACGGTTAACCTCTAATGGCTAGGGGGCAGTATTTTCACGGCTGGATAAAAAACATACCCGATTTAATCTGATTATTAGTCCTGCCCAGAAACTAGAATATGCATATAATTATTAGCTTTGGAGAGAAAACACTCCACCGTTTCTGAAACTGTTTGAATGGTGTCTGTGAGTATAACAGAACTCCTATGGCAGGCAAAAACCTGAGATGCTTCTGTTCAGGAAGTACCCTGTTTGAACATTTCTTGCCCTTGTTGATTCTCTCTATCTATTACAAGGGATCTCTGCTGTTACGTGACACTTCCCACGTCTCCAATGAAGTCTCAGAGCCCGGGAAAAACAGGAATGACGTAATTCAAAGCCCTGGCTGAAGCACACGAGAGCAAAAGCTGAGTGGTCACTCAGTGGACTAAGCCTTACGCTCGCGACCCGCCCCGCCCTTCGGTTTTCCCTTAGTATACAGACAGGTAGATTCCCGGTCGGAATATTATCGCTTTTCTACGAGATAAATTGCATAAAAATTGGTTTTAAACAGCGGTTGACATGCTTCGAAGTACGGTAATGGAATATTTAGAAATTTGTCAAATTCTGCGTCATGCTCGTGGCCGAGATTTAGCGTTGGGATAGTGTCTAGAACGCACGAACAAAACGCCGCTGTTTGGATATAACGATGGATTATTTGGGACCAAACCTACATTTGTTATTGAAGTAGAAGTCCTGGCAGTGTATTCTGACGAAGAACAAGCAAGGTAAGAACATTTTTCTTATAGGAAATGTGATTTTGGTGAAGGCTAAACTGTGTGGGTGTCTAAATAGCTAGCCCTGTGATGCCGGGCTATGTACTTAGATTATTGCAAAATGTGCTTCATCCGTAAAGCTATTTTAAAATCGGACATATCGAGTGCATAGAGGAGTTCTGTATCTATAATTCTTAAAATAATTATGCTTTTTGTGAACGTTTATCGTGAGTAATTTAGTAAAATCACCGGAAGTGTTCGGTGGGAATGCTAGTTCTGAACGTCACATGCTAATGTAAAAAGCTGGTTTTTGATATAAATATGAACTTGATTGAACAGACATGCATGTATTGTATAACAATGTCCTAGGTGTGTCATCTGATGAAGATCATAAAAGGTTAGTGCTGCATTTAGCTATGGTTTGGGTTTATGTGACATGATATGCTAGCTTGAAAAATGGGTGTCTGATTATTTCTGGCTGGGTACTCTGCTGACATAATCTAATGTTTTGCTTTCGCTGTAAAGCCTTTTTGAAATCGGACAGTGTGGTTAGATAAAGGAGAGTCTTGTCTTTAAATAGCTGTAAAATAGTCATATGTTTGAAAAATGGAAGTTTTCGGATTTTAGAGGAGTTTGTATTTCGCGCCCCGCCCATCATTGGATATTGGAGCAGACGTTCCGCTAGCGGAACGTGTAGATGTAAGAGGTTAACTAGTCCAACGCTCTAACCACCTGCTTTACATTGCACTCCACGTGGAGCCAGCCTGTTACGCGAATGCAGTAAGAAGCCAAGGTAAGTTGCGAGCTAGCATTAAACTAATTATAAAAAACAATTAATCATAATCACTAGTTTAAACTAGTAATATCAACCACCATGTGTAGTTATCTAGCCTGTCCTGCGTATAATCGCTTAGGTAGACGTTGCTCCAACCATAAACATCAATGCCTTAAAAACAATACACAAGTATATTTTTAAACCTGCATATTTAGTTAATATCGCCTGCTAACATGAATTTCTTTTAACTAGGGAAAATGTGTCACTTATCTTGCAACAGAGTCAGGGTATATGCAGCAGTTTGGGCCGCCTGGCTCGTTGCGAACTAATTTGCCAGAATTTTACGTAATTATGACATAACATTGAAGGTTGTGCAATGTAACAGGAATATTTAGACTTAGTGATGCCACCCGTTAGATAAAATACGTAACGGTTCCATATTTCACTGAAAGTAAAAACGTTTAGTTTCCGGATTCGACCTTATTAATGACCAAAGGCTGGTATTTCTGTGTGTTAATATGTTATAATTAAGTCTATGATTTGATAGAGCAGTCTGACTGAGCAGTGGTAGGCAGCAGCAGGCTCGTAAGCATTCATTCAAACAGCACTTTCTTTTTGCCAGCAGCTCCCTTCGCTGTGCTTCAAGCATTGCGCTGTTTATGACTTCAAGCCTATCAACTCCCAAGATTAGGCTGGTGTAACCGATGTGAAATGGCTAGCTAGTTAGCCGGGTGCGCGCTAATAGAGTTTCAAACGTCACTCGCTCTGAGACTTGGAGTAGTTGTTCCCCTTGCTCTGCATGGGGAACGCTGCTTCGAGGGTGGCTGTTTTCAATGTGTTCCTGGTTCGAGCCCAGGTAGGAGCGAGGAGAGGGACGGAAGCTATACTGTTACACTGGCAATACTAAAGTGCCTATAAGAACATCCAATAGTCAAAGGTATATGAAATACAAATCGTAGAGAGAGAAATAGTCCTATAATAACTACAACCTAAAACATCTCACCTGGGAATATTGAAGACTCATGTTAAAAGGAACCACCAGCTTTCATATGTTCTCATGTTCTGAGCAAGGAACTTAAACGTTAGCTTTCTTACATGGCACATATTGCACTTTTACTTCTCCAACACTTTGTTCTTGCATTATTTAAACCAAATTGAACATGTTTCATTATTTATTTGAGGCCAAATTGATTTTATTGATGTATTATATTAAGTTAAAATAAGTGTTTATTCAGTATTGTTGTAATTGCCATTATTACAATTATTATTTTTTTAAATACTGATTAATGGGTATCAGCTTTTGATAATATTCTAACGCAGCATTCCCAATTTAATCTGGTCTTTACATATATCCTTCTAACATGTTAATTTAGAATGGCCCACAATTTTTGGTTTATATAATCCCATAGCCTGCACTGGAATAGCGAATGGAGGTTCAGTGCAGTTACTTATTTTTTTTAATGCCAGGTAGGCTACACAGTTTGTAAAGCGGATGTGCTTCATTTTTAAGAATTGAACAATAAATATAGCAGCATGAGAAAGCTGGGATCCTCTTTTAAATAGTGGCAAGTAAAACACTTCTCACACACGATTGTGCAATGACTGGGCTTATAAGAAGACGTTTCACCAGGCTTTGTAGGCCAGGATTTCCCAAACTCGGCCCTGGGACCCACCCTGGGTGCACTTTGTTTTGCCTTAGCACTACAAAGCGGATTCAAATAACCAATTCATCAAGCTTTGACTATTTGAATCTGCTGTGAAGTGTTAGGGCAAAAACCAAAATGTGCAGTTTGGGGAACCCTGCTGTAGGCTATGGGATCTCCAACCATGTTCCAGGGGTCTTGTGCCTATAGGCTACATTGAGTTATTTGGCCACTTTAGTTGTGATGCAAAACATATCGGCATATCAATTGAAAAAGTTGCAAAGAAAAATGCATCATTCACAAGTGATAATGTTCTCACCATTCAGACAATTTTCTATTTAATCTAGTCTTTACCAGTGCTTAATTTGAGCCAGATCCTGCCGGAACAGGACCTGGCACCGCTCCAGTTTCAGACCCTATTTGGCCGGATCCAGTACCTCATGGCATGAAAAATATTCACTTTTTACAATATAGAATTCCGAATAAAAGCGATTCAATTTCCTTTGACTTGCCTCTTTGTTAACTTCCTACTAGGGCACACCGCCTCAGTGCTAACAATATAACACTGGTTCATAAGCACACGATTACTGCATACAATAGCTGTAGGATCAACAGAGGCATTCAGGGAAGTTAGGGGGACATAAATTAAGTTACTTACATTGTGCCTGCCAACGCCCCTGGGATAATGTACATTTGCTGCAGCATTATGACAACTCAGCAACACAATGGTAAGGATTAACTGAGCAGGTCTTGGTGATTTTAAATATTTAACAAACTCCATGACCGTAGCTAAAGAAAGAGGCTATATTAGCCTACAAATGCACGCTGGGCCGGGCATGCCGAGCTTGTGAAGTGAGCGCTACTGGAGCAGTACTGGAACGGGCGAGAAGGCTAACGCTCCAGCCTTTGGGAAACTCACTAGGCACCCCAGTCAAATTGGACTCACTCCGCTCACATACTCTGGTTTGAAAAAACACACGAGACCCAAATCTGTCACAATCATGAAGTTCATCCCCCTTTAAAAACTTCCACTTCCAATCAACCAACTACTTACAAACATGAATTTCTTTGAAAGAATACTACAGAGCAAGTGCAGTAGTCATTTCAAATCTCGCCGCACTTTTCGAAGGCAACCTTTTGTTTTCACCGTCTGGAGAATCAGCAGCAGCCTCCACCAAGCACTGTTCATCTCCCAGTAGACTTAAAAATGCAATCTCCTGCAACACTACACAAGCCTGTCTAAACTAAACCCTCCCTTCACTCCCAGAAAGCCCCCTCACTTAAGACATGTCAGTTAACTAGCCTAGCACTATCCTCATTAGCCATGCTAAACCCCCTCACAGACATTAGCGTCGACCCAAACCAGCCACAGTCAGATTAGGAACTCAAACCAGAGGTGTTCCGCCCCTCCGCTGACAATGCAGACTCCAGAGTACAGTCACATATTTTTGTCATAGGTTACAGTGGCGAGTAACTTTGTAGGGAAAGTTGTGGTGGAGTAGCATTAGTGTAGCAGGCCCTGACACTGTGCTGGCTGGATGTATGGGGCTTATTAGGAGCTTTTATTGGGCCCGAGTGGGCAGCCTTGGTGCTCAGCAGTAGCCCTATCAATATTCTGCCGTGCTCAGGGCTGCCAGAAAGACACCGGGTCATTACTGAGGAAGAATTTGAGGCGAGAAAATGTGTTTTTCCCCTTACTGTCCTTCCTAAACACACGAGACAGCCTTTCTCACATGGTCTCTGACACTAGCAACACTCCCAATGTGAGTACCATTAAAGTACACACTGGATAGGAAACTAGTTTGGCTACATCCCAGTATACAGCATGCGTTAACTAAAAGGGAACATATATACATTTATTTTTTTTAAATAAGAAAACAGATTTAATAAGGGGCAATTGAATGTATACATTGTGTATTTGCCTGTGCTAGCCTTGAGAAACAAGATTACTGTCTAACAGCAGGATGTATTGAAAAAACAAGAACAGTTTTCACTGGCAAAACATGCTGTAAACCCCCTTGAGACAGCTGGCCGAGTATGATTCTCTCGCTCTTCCCATTAACAGACGTTGTATTGTTCTGTCCCTGTGATCCTTTAATGCTGTCCAATCGAGCCCGGACTATCTTGAAGGGATTTGGCCAAGGCTGATTTGGGGAGGTTTAAATAATGCCGGATTTGCATCAGATTCCGAGATTGAGTCAAAGCCGATCAGAGCCCTCCCCTAACCCTCAACCCCACGACAGGCTTCTGCCCTCTGGACTGGGGGAAGATGCGATGCTTCAGTGGGGGAGCATTTTGATGGTGGATCAGGGTGAACAGTGGTCACATGACAAGGGTGGAAAAGACATCAGCAACTGTTTGATCTGTTGGACTGAGCCTCGACCATGAGCCGAAGGGGATCAGCTGGTAGCACACGGTTCAGCAGGGAGGCTGGTTGCCAGGCAAAATCCCCCCATCAAAGGAATGACCCAGGAACGAACCTCCGAGGCAGGGATCCCTCAGCAGTCAAGGACAAGGGGGAAGGCTGTGAGTCAATGTATTAAACATTACCTCAGTCACTGTTTCAATGGCTGATGCTAATGTTTACACTGGATTCTCCTCCTGAAATGTGAAGATACACTCAGACAAAAATAGATTGTGTAAAACAAGCTTATGAGACAACGGGAAGCGGAACACTTGGTTTATTACCCCCGAGGAGCGGCATTTGCAGAATTTATTACGCAGTCGCAATACCGAGCCAAAATTTCAAATGGGCAGCGCAACGGGATGCATTGCCAGGCATCGATGTGAAAGAGGGGGAGAGAGAGCGAGACTGAAGGGGAGGATGAGGGACTGAGCTGGGAAGCTACATGGGGTTGAAGTGGTTGTGAAGCGTCAGCTGGCAAAGTGAGGCGTCACGTATGGTGGCTGAATTTTAAAAAAGGTGGCTCGGGGGCCTCCAAACACTGAGCTATACACATTCCCATTTTCCCTACTTAAACACTGGGACAGAGATGAAAGAAGTTCGATCTCCCCTTTCTCTGTTGAGCCAGGTCTGAGGGCATCCCCCAGCTGCCTGAGCCTGGCCCTAGCAGTCCCCAGGCCGGGCCAGAGCCGTGTGAACGGATAATTACCACTCACACCCCAGTGTGTGTCTGTGTGAAGGGTCCGGGGGGGAGAAATACTGTATCCGGCAGCAGCAGCACAAACAGCAGCTTCACACTCCATCCTTTCCTACTTCTCCAACTAAAAGGATTAGGGGGACCTTCAAACAGAGGGTGATTGGCCAGAAGACCGCAGGGGCCACATTCTGGAGAACCACGACGGATGAATGCCTCTAGGAGACGGGGGAACACGCCAAACTCTGCAACCCACCAAAGGACGTGGTATGCAATCAGATTGATTATGAAAGCCTTATTTTTTTTAGGTCAATGTGGTTCGTGTGGGACCAAACTTCTCACTAGACCTAAATGCAAAGGCTACGGTTGGTGACCTGTAGACAAATTGGGCGGGTGCATGCTAACTTTTCAAAGTTGCAGTTTGATTTTTACACCGTTTCCATCAGACTAGGGAGTGAGCCTGACTGGGGACTGAGCCTTTCAGTCCCTTTCAAGCCTTTCCAGTTGGCTCGGCAGCAGCACCGCCTCACGCCTAATTGACTACCGAGCTGCCTTTTCACTGCACTCCCCATCCCCCAGTTTTAGCAGGTTGGTGGAACACTCACATGAAAGACACCGCAAAGCCACATTATTGCGATATGAATCTTTCCCCAACGTTGCATTCTTTTCCTCCCTCCCTTTCACTCTCGCAGAGTTCGTGACCAGAATCCCAACAATGCGGGAACAGCGGGGAGGGTGGAAATGAAGGCTGCTCTGTCTCTTCCATTGCATAAATGTCTCAGATTCCCAGCTCAATCATGTAAATACCAGCGGCTCCTCAAACACCTTCTGTCTGCAGTTTAGAAAATCTCCAGTAAGAGAAGGAACCATCCCAACACTGATACGGGTAGAAAAACGGGTTATGCTCATAACTGATGCATCAGATCTATTTTCAAAGATAATAATTAATCTGGACTGCGTCAAACAATAAATGCAGTGTACATTTCCAATTTGGCTATGATCGGAATAACTGAAGACAGAAAAATTAAGACAACACTACTCTATCAAAAAAAAAAAAAAAACTGACTTAGCTGCTGACTCTCCGGATACCTCGGGGAAAATTTAGCTGTTAGCCCCAGAACCGTCGCCACATGCCTTCAGTGCCTGAGACACTGGGAATGGCAGATTAATGATTGACAGGCCCTCCACACAGGGAACAGGGGGGTGCAGCCTGGGGAAGAGGGGAGCCTGGCCAAGGCAGAGCTGTTGCCCCACAGGAAGGCCTCTCATGGTCAAGGTCACCTGTTTGCCCCTGTGAGAGCTAATCAGGACAGCTGCACTTATGGGACCAGTGCAGGCAGAGTCAGTAGGGTAAGGGACTGAGGCGATGAACCCTATGACCTCACCATATGCAAATGTCTGGGTCAATGACCAAAAGTATGTAAAATGCTGCTCGTTGATCTCATTCCAAAATCATGGGCATTAATATGGAGTTGGTCCCACCTTTGCTGCTATAACAGCCTCTACTCATCTGAGAAGGCTTTCCATTAGATGTTGGAACATTGCTGCGAGGACTTGCTTACATTCAGCCACAAGAGAATTAGTGAGGTCGGGCAATGATGTTGGGCGATTAGGCCTGGCCCACAGTCGGCGTTCCAATTCATCCCAAAGGTGTTCGATGGGGTTGAGGTCAGGGCTCTGTAGATGCCAGTCAAGTTCTTCCACACCGATCTCAAACCATTTCTGTATGGACCTCGATTTGTGCACGGGGGCATTGTCATGCATAAACTGGAAAGGGTCTTCCCCAAACTGTTGCCACAAAGTTGGAAGCACAGAATCTAGAATGTAATTTTATGCTGTGGCGTTAAGATTTCCCTTCACTGGTACTAAAGGGGCCTAGAACAAACCATTACATTTTCTTTTTATATGTAAAATAAAAAACATTATTCCCTCCTCCAGCAAACTGTACAGGCTGGGGCAGGTAGTGTTCTTCTGGCATCCTCCAAACCCAGATTAGTCCGCCGGACTGCCAGATGGTGAAGCGCAATTTATCACTCCAGAGAACGCATTTCCCCTGCTCCAGTCCAATGGGGAGAGCTTTAAACACTCCAGCTGACGCTTGGCATAGCGCATGGTGATCTAAGGCTTTTGTGTGGCTGCTCAGCCATGGAATCCCACTTCATGAAGTTGCCGACAAACAGTTTTTGTGCTGACGTTGCTCTCAGAGGCAGTTTGAACTCGGTAGCAACCGAGGACAGACGATTTTTATGAGCTACGTGCTTCAATACTTGGCGGTGACGTTCTGAGCTTCTGTGGCCTATCACGTCGCGGTTGAGCCGTTGTTGCTTCTAGAGATTTACGCTCCACAATAATAGCACTTACAGTTGAGCAGGGCAGAAATGTTACAAAAACTGACTTGGAAAGGTTGCATCTTCTCACAGATTGAAAGTTGCAGCTCTTCACTCAGGCCATTCTGTCAATGTTTGTCTATGGAGATGGCATGGCTGTGTGAATCCACATAACATATTTGGACATAGTGTGTTTGCAATATGAAACAAGTTGCATAGCGTTAGTAATGTTATCCATGCTCCAATAAGGTTAGAGAAAGGTAAGGCTAAATTCCATATGGAAATCAAATTGAACCCTAATGGGGGATACAGTGGTGAAAGGCAGGCTTTTTAAACCCCAGAGAGTGATGGAACATTGAGTGAACGAGCAGGCATGTTCGCCAGCCAAGATAAGTGCCATTAAAACCAAAGCACAGTAAACAAACAAGAGAGAAGTCTGTCATTATAAATTATGCATCGACATTGTAAAAATGTTATCCTGGCACCCTAGCTAACGTGATAAAACGGAGCAGCACGGGAATATATATTTTCCTCTATGATCCACTTGGAGGCAATCCTAATTAAGGTTGTAAAAAAAATATATATACACATGTGCAAATTTTAGAGAAAGGAGAGAAATGAGCGCACCATATGCTACTCCACTATTTTGGTTTAGACCAACTGTCTCGTGCTGTTGGTGCTAGGTGCACCAGATTCAGCTGCCCTGCGCGCTGGGTAGGCGAAGTGTTCCCATTTTGAACCATTTCATGTGTGAAGGTACAAACTGACTTCCCGGTGGGCCCGGAGAGCAAATCAAGTGCACTATAGGCCTACCGCTGGCCAATCGGATGGCATAGATTACCGTGTCTGCAGTAACATATCAGGGGTAAAAAGCAAGCTACAGCAAAATTGATACTGAGATCAACTTTTAAAAACAATGACTAGAGACTTAAAATACAGCAGAGAGCTGCTGTATTTATGAGTTCATGTTTTATTCAACACTTAAGCCATAAAATGCACGTTCTTCCACTCGCGCTACAACCAGCACTGCACCTGTAATAAATAAGAAAGAAAGTGTATTGATAGGCTTGTGTCATGATTATTTAGCAGCTTGGGTCATTTTTAATAGAGGAATGTTTCACTGAATTTGTGCACGAGGCAGAAATAATGGGATGCGACTAGAGTTTCGAAATCAGCTGGAAGACTGTCCCTTTTTGGTCAGTGTCAGCGGAGGAAAGGGAGAGCGGCGGGATGTTGAGGCAGACCCAGTCTGCCACTCAATCCGCTGACCATTAGATGCAGGCACCATCAACCCAGTAAAATAAAAAATGATTTAAATGTTCTCACTTAGCTGTGCCTCAAGTAATATAACTGATGTAATATCAGTGTGATCATATGGTCTAGTTTAAATCTAAACTTTGCTTGAAATTGGCAGGGCAATTCAAACAAAGCCAATATGCAGTAGTAATGTATTGGGACTATAGCCTACTGCACAAAACTCATTGCTACAGTACTGTTTTTATCAGGTTAAAGTTGCATAGGCTGAGCAATACTAATCTTGAATAAAAAATTTAAAAAAGTTGGTGACCACTGATTTAGACCTACAGAAGGGAGGTTGTGTCTATTCTGTAGTGATAAACGATGCACATTCGTGCTAAGCAAAGAGATTATCAACACCATTTCTCCCTCTTCCCTGCCATCTACCAATCCCAGTGCATGGAAGCAGAGGGCCAGGTAAAGTGTGAACAGAATCCCTGGCTAATCGGGGAATGCATTTTTCACTCTGCTCTCGCGCTCTCTGCTGGTGTGAAGAGACGCCAAACAGGGGCCTTGAGCCGGCGTCCATCGTGCGTTTGAAGTCTCTGTCAGCAAGCAACGGATTAGCATCTAGTCCAGAGAAATTGGCCCTTTCAATTGTTATTTCCTTTTTAGTTTGCTTTAGGGCTGCAGTGCCAGACATCTCTGTAATAAGGATGGGCACAGAGTGAGTTGAACAGCTGCTGGGGAGAAATGGCAGAGCCCACTGGGGAAATGAGATTTTAAAGGGTAACAACTCTCACCTGATGTGATTGACCACTGTTTACCATTAATCCTGCACGTTACTCAAGAAACTATCAGATCCACAGTCATTGATATTGGCAGACTTGTCAAAAGGGGCCAGCGGTTTCCTCTGGTAAAATGGAAAACAATCCATTCCCATTACCCTGGCGGCTAGAGTTAATTAATGAGGATGTTTCATACTTCAAACAGCCACTTATTGGAATGAGCTTAATCTCAAGATGCCAAGTGTGGCACGGTGAGTCTCAAATTGCTAACTAGGACTAGTGAGCAGGGTGCAAGAAACTGCTGGAACCAGCAGGACAGTGGAGGAAAGGGCAGGCCCTTCCCCAGGGCAGCTCTGTCCAGTCACAGCCCGTTTGAAGCCGCCACATTCAAACTCACTTAAACACACTGCCAAGAGACGAACAAGAGCAGCAGAGCCTTTGCGTTCTAAAGCAGAGGTCAACGGGTGGAAGGGAAGAGGGCGACTGGAATTGGAGGTCTAACCAACCAGGTTTTAACTGGTTTCTGAGTAACCTCCCAGGACTCGAAGTTCATTTTATCCAATCCAAACACTTAATTACCTTGATTATGATATTAAGAGCCAGGGTGGAACGTATGCCAGGTGGATTAGAAAATCTACTCGGCGATAGAGCGTTAAGCCCCAATTGAGACAGCTACACTGTGTCCCTAGATACAAGATGTTGCCATCGGCAGACCTGGAGGAAACGCATTTTGCTGCTTCCTTCAGTCAGGCATATATCGTGTCATCAACCACTGAGCGGAGGGTGGGGGGCTTACAGGCTGGGGAACTAGAACGCTCTCGTTTCCCATGATCCTCTTTCTCCAAGCCCTGAGGCAGCGGTTTGAGTCTGAGTTGGAGTGACACGCCGCTCTAAAACTGAGGTGGTTTTGACCTGTGCTCCAGCCAGTTACCAGGAGAGGCCAGGCTGGTACATTACTGGGCCTTCTCGAACCATTATAGTTCCAAACACACACAAATAAACACCACAAGACTGTGCGTACCGCATGAATGCCAGCCGCCATGTCCTCGAGGGCTACATCCTATACAAGGCAGGGAATTATTTTTATTTTACCCAAAAGACAATAGTCTTATATGCAAGTAAACATTAATAGGAGAGGTACCGTGGGTTGGAAACAGCCAGATGGCATTTGATACTCATTTGTCATACAATGGCTAATGGGGAGGTGCGAACAATTATGCACTAGTAGGAAGAAAAGGTGTTTATCCGAACACGGAGAACAGGGCCGGCCGTGAACAGGCTCCACTAGGCCCGACCTGTGCCGCGTGTTCCTGGCCGAGCTGCTGGAGGCAAGAACTTGGCGGACGTGGCACACGACAACCCGCTGACCACGACGCCTGGCGTACATTACGGACCATCTGTCACCCAAGCAACATGTCCCAGATTTTTTTCCTCAGTGGAAAGACTGAAGGCAGACTAAGCGAGAGGGAGGTCTCAAAATCTGGCACTGCAGTCTGGAGCTAGTGCGAGTGTGCAATTCTGAGTCTCCTACTGTGAGAGAAACGGCAGAAGCGTGCCATCATTCAAGACAACATGGTGTCTGAAGATAGCAGTTAACAATAAAATAAGATAATCTGACAAATATATCTGTTACAAATCTCAGGCTGAAATAATGTACAAGGCCAAAAGACCAACAAAGAGGGGGACAGGGAGGGGGGAAAAAAAGACAGCGAGAAGACCTTCTACATTTGCTTCATGGCAGTGACTAAGGTTCGGGCTGCTCTGTTCAAGTTGCTAATACAGTCACTTTGTTCAGGGAGCGACGCCGCAAGCTTTGTGGGGGCGCAGTGCATTGTCTCCCTCTCCTCCACCCCTCCTTTTCTGGCGTTTCATGGTTTTCCAGAGGATCCAGGAGGACAGGGGAGAGAGTGCAGCCGGCTGACTCTCTTTTAAAACTTGTGCCTCCAAGCAGCGGCAGAATTGAAACAAAACAACGAGGCTCTAACAATGATGGCAGCTAACCGCGCCTACGCAATGGATTGAACTTCCCTGAGCTCCCAAGTCACAACTTCAATGAAAACTCCTAACCCTCTCGTGCTTTATCTCAAATGCCCGAGGACAAGGGTCCTCACAACAAACAGACAAATAAACTAAAATGCAAATGCGGATGCAAATGACTATCCCAGACGCTTCCCTTCAAGCTCAAAGACACTGAACAATGCAGTGCAATGTGCTAACAAGTGTAGCCCATTTCTCTCTTAATACCATACAAGTAGGTAGGGCAGCGAGGGTTGCCTACAGTAGCACCGGCTTTGAGGTATGATAAATAAATGACATACTAGCAAATGCATTCCTTTCTGGGAAAATTATCTGTGGTGTGCTAAGCGCGTCTAAGAGAAGCCCTTCAAATAGACGCCAGCGGTTCGGGGAGCCAATGAGGATTAATTAGACCCATAACAATGTCCAGCAGACAGCTCTGTCAATCACTCAACCAGCCGCCTGTGCCACAGTGTCACCTTGGCTTCCATCTGCCAACCCTTCCTTCCCAGTAAAAGAGGATCTACAATAGATCTAAATGAGCTGCCTGTCAACCAACACAGTAAACACCACTACTGCTATTTGCAAGTGGCTAAGGGGAAGGGGTGTTGGTTTGTACTGTATGATGGGGTTGATGGCACAGAGGACAGAAGATTCCTGCAAGGTATCAGGTTAACAGATATGAAAAGCTAATTACTGTGCTGGAAAGAACCTGAGAAGCTACCTATTCTCTCCCTCCATCTTGGTCTCTGGAATATTCAAACCAACACGGGCTCCTGGATTCAATTAGCAAGTCGTTTAGACTCATCTCCCACAGCCATCGTTACTACCGGAGATTAACCAAGCGGGTTGTCAGTGGCACCAAAGTAATCGACACAGGGTTTTGGCCTTAGTCGCAGCTTAGACCCACGCAATATTCAAAAAGCCCGGGGACCATCTTCAGGTGGGCGATTGCCACACTGACAGCCGTGGCCAATTCTGAACACACAAAAACAGGAAAATGACACTGCCGCCCCTACCTGTGCTGTATTAAACTACACGAAGGCCCTGCTGAAAGAAAGATCAGAAACTGTGGGGATAACTAAAATAGAACATTGTAGTCTAAAATCGCCAGTCTAGAAATACACGCTCAGCTTTAGCCGAAAAATATGTAAGCCTACGAATCCTTGCCGTCCCTGAGGTAAGAAAATAACCTCTGCCAATATCCATACTGTGGAGATGATTTTCCATGGGACATTATGTGCGTGGGTCTTACAGTGGGAGGCAGATGGCCAGAGTGATGGGGGACCGGGAGAGACATTAATTGATCGTCACGGTCGGGCATCTGAGCAGACGATTTGAGGGCGAAGCTTCTCGTCTTTTACAGCGAGGGCACAGCGAGGAGAGGGTCGTTAGGGGGCTGAGCGCCATCCATCAATTAAGCAAACAAATATAACAGTCAAGTAAAGCAAACTGATAAAATTAGGCCATTACATGGCAGTAGCTTAATGGGAATGTTAATGCATGCATTCTCCTGTACTGCCCTCCAATTCAAACCACAGGTTTTCAAATGGGGTCCAAGTCCAGACACAGATTGCCATTGCAAAATGCTGATTTTGCAGTCAATTAACCATTTCTTTGTGGATTTTGATGGGCTCTCTGGGTTATTTTCTTGCTGGAAAATCCACATGCAGCCAACTGTCAGCCTCCTGGGCTGGCACAAGTCTAGCACATCCGCTCTGAGTGCAGAGGCATCTGCGGTCCTGCCCTCGATCGCACTCTGAACCCTCAGCAGATACAACCTCAGACATATTGGCATCTTGCTATAAATCTTTAACCTGAACATGAGTTGGCAGCCAGCGGGCGACAATGTTTAAAGACCACTCCGCGAGAAAATGCCACGGCCAATAAATGATGCACAATGCATTCGTATAAAACCAAAACTTGTGTAAGTGCAACCCAATTAGAATGCATTGGATTGCGGGCCCTGTGTCAATCCGACATCTGCATTGGCCGTGCAGCATTACGGTAATACCTCTGCAGAAATCAGCTGTTGTCAAGGGAGGAAGTTTATACAGGACCTCCCACCCAACCATGGTTACAAAATTGGAGCCGCGCACGGCGAGGTGGAACAGAGCATGAGTCGGCCTCTGCAATTGCATCACACCCTCCATACAAAGCCCCCGACCACATTTTCAGATCAAGCAAAAATTGGCTTTTGGTGTTCTCTCGGCAAATGGAGAATCTGTTTCTCTGATCTCTTTTGGGCAACACTGTTTTGATCATCCCCTGTTGTTAGGTACTGATGCCAACCTTCATCCCGAGTGCCAATTAATCTATTCCTCGGTCACTGGGGCAGGAGGATCACAGTGATTCTAACCAGGTAGCCTTCGACTAGGGCGGCAAACGGGACTAGTGCTGATGCTCTGCAGGGTTAGCAAGTGCAGCAGGGCTATGCTGGAGGCAGTGTTTAGGGCCTTATTACCCAGTAGTCATGACACGAGGGCAAGGCTCTGTGGCACTTCAGCATCAATATGGGGTGGAGGGGAGAGGGGGGGGCTGGATCAGTGGTATAAATCCACACTTGAAAGAGCAGCTCAATGAAGCGCCACCTCCCATCGTTTGTAGTCTCATCTCTGAGTTTGCGGGACGTTGAAAAGTTTCCAGAACCAGGGAGCTGCCGCAAGGCAGAATCACTGAACCTTTGCCACTTCCCATCAGCACCCTCTCCTTGCCATTAGGCAAGGTATCTGGCACGTGGGGTGGTCTAGGGACAAGGGGCGGGACATGAGACATACACCCGTAACACCTTTTCAATATCAGCCAACAAAATCAACTAGAAGTGGGGTTTGGATACCATTTAAAATGTAAAACTGCCATAAAAAAACCTAGCATACATTTCAGCACAATGGTGCCACGGTCACAAGACAGCTAAAATAGCTATTGGCTCAAGGTCAAACTGACAACTATGGTCTGCGTCTCATCCTTCTGTCAGGACAAGGACCCAAGCCCGGCCTGATGTGGAGCGAAAAAAGCTTTTCCTTGAAAGAGGAAGTCGAAAAGATAGTGACCCCATTTGTTTCCCAAGCGATTTAATAACGACGATTTCACACTGTCAAATGTGGAGAAGTTAACGTTCATTAAAGTGAGTCGCAGGATTGAGATTGCCATAGCTTTAATCCAATTACGTTTAGCACAATAAAGGGCATTTACTGCCAGCCAAGGCTGCCCACCCACCCACAGTGACAATGACAACACTAGAGAGGAGAAAGCGAGCCCCTGGGGGACTTCGTGGGGAGATAAACCCCAATGAGCCTGGGAAACCCCAATGAGCCTGGGAAACCCCAATGAGCCTGGGAAACCCCAATGAGCCTGGGAAGCCAGAAAGGGCTATAAAACCTGCTACTAGAACTTTCCTCGCTTACGCATGAGAACATAATGTAGGATACATTTGTAAAATAAATAAATAAATACAAATAAATAAAAATAAAAAAAATCACATTTCTGGTGACACCCAGCTAGACTATAAGCGTAGCTCTTTGCGGCCGGTGACTTCAGAGGGGACGTGAGGGGTGAGCAGCGTATACAGGTGTTTAATCTGCCTCAAACTCTGGCTGACAGTGATTTATGCTGCATCACCCATATCAGTCAGTGCCGTCACACGCAGCAATATCCTCTGGTGGCGTACGCCGGGGAGAGAGGTTTAAAAGCCCCTTCGAAACAGAAAGTGACAAATGGAGGATAAAGGATTAATCTCAAAACAAGGGAGAAAGTTATTGAGCCGAGGCTTTATTCGCTGTTGCCATTTTGGAATGAAGCGATTCAAGTGATGCCAGGGCTCTGGTAGAGAGTGCAATCAAACTGCACCAGAGGGCCCCTGCGTGGTGGCGTGTCCATCCTCTGAAATAAACCTGATTACGATTGAGCAGGCCAGGCCTGCTCAGTCTTGGCCCAGTTTCAGGGGTTCAGAGCCCCAGCCACCGCGCCTCCTGACTGGGGGAAATCGGGAGGTGCAGCTGTCCGGCCGGTCTGTTCACCACAGGCAACCAGGCACTGTGGCCACGCAGTCCCCACCCCCCTGATGGTCATCTCCGGACACATGGGAGGAAGTGAACACAGGGAAATATGATGCTCACACTCACAGGTCACTTACTGCTGTCCGTTTTTACCACTGGTTTGAGATTAAGTGATACGACTTGTTCTAGTCATATCCAGGCAAACCGGCTTTAAAGACACTGAGTTTGTTCTAAGTTAAATGTTTGCAGCGACCCCATTGTAATAGACCATATATACACAATGAACACAAATATAAAAAAGCAACATGAAGGTTGTCCCATGTTATGAGTGAAAAATAAATCCAAAGCAGCTTATTTTGCACACAAAATTGTTTACATCCCCACTACTGAGCATTTCTTCGTTGCCAAGATCATCCATCAACCTGACTCGTGTGGCATATCAAGAAGCTGATTAAAAAGCATGATCATTACAGGTGAACCTTGTGCTGGGGAAGATAAAAGGCCACTAAAATGTGCAATTGTGTCAACTATGCCACAGACGTCTCAAGTTGAGGGAGTGTGCAATTGTTAACCGCAAGAATATCCACCAGAGCTGTTGCCTTAGAATTGAATGTTAATCTCTCTACCATAAGCCACCTCAAGTCATTTTAGAGGATTTGGCAGTGTGTCCAAATGGCTTCAACCGCAGAGCACGTATAACCACTGCAGCCCAAGACCTCCACATCCAGCTTCTTCACCTGCAGAATCGTCCGAGACCAGCCACACGGATAGCGGATGACACTGCGGGTTTGCACAATGGAAGAATTTCTGCACAAACTGTCAGAAACCGTTTCGAGGGAAGCGCATCTGCATGCTCACCAGAGTCTTAACCGGGCTGCAGTTCGACATTTGCTCTGCCAAATTGGTTGTTAATCATAGCTAGACAACCATTTTCAGGTCTTGCCATAGATAAGTCAAAAGTGTAACTCGGCCACTCAGGAACATTAACTGTCTTCTTGGTAAGCAAATCCAGTGTAGATTTGGCCTGTGTTTTAGGTTATTGTCTTGCTGAAAAAGTGAATTCAAATCCTCCCAGTGTCTGGTGGAAAGCAGACAACTGTTTTCCTCCCAGATTTTGCCTGTGCTTAGCTTCATTCTATTTATTTTTTAGCCTGAAACTCCTTAGTCCTTAAAGATTACAAGCCACCACCACGTTTGAAATGGATAGCGATGATATTCAGTAATGCATTGCATTTTCTCCAAACATAACACTGTGTTGAGGACAAAAAGTGAATTCCTCTGCCACATTTTTTGCAGTATTACTTTAGTGCCTTGTTGCAAACAGGATGCATGTCTTCTAACTGTCAATTAGGTTACTGTTAGTTACAATGTAGTTACCATCCTCAGGTCTATCACAGCCAATAAATTCTGTAACGTTTTAAAGTCATCATTGGCCTCATGGTGAAATCTGGGAAGGACGCCTGTATCTTTGTAGTGACTGGGTGTATTGATACACCATCCAAAGTGTCATTAAATAACGTCACCATGCTCAAAGGGACATTCAATGTCTGCTTTCAAATTTCTATCTACCAACCAATAGGTACCCTTCTTTGAGGCAATTGGAAAATCTCCTTCGTCTTTGAATCAGTGTTTTAAATTTACTACGCGACCTTACTGATAAGTGTAGAGTACAGATATCAGGCAGTAATTCAAAAATCATGTCCATGAAACTTAAGCACATTACTCCTGAACGTATTTATGCTTGCATTAACAAAGCGGTTGAACACCTGTCAAGACATTTCAGCTTTTAATTAAAAAATGTCAACATAAAAAAATAAAATCCAGTTTGACATTATGGGGTATTGTTTGTAGGCCAGTGGAGATTTTTTTTAAAATTGAATCCATAAATTCAGGCTGTACCAAAATGTAGAATAAGGGGTGCGAATACTTTCCAAAGGCACTGTATACACATAGGAAAATATATTGCATCCTTTCCCCTTTGTGCTTTTGGAGAAAACGAGGCCTATTCAAATCATGTACACACTGACTGTGGGCGGAGGTCAGTCAACTGATTAACCCACGCGGCAGTACTACTCACCGCGGGCACCAGAAGCTTCTTGACCTCCTCCAAGGCTCTCTTCATCTTGATCTCGGAGCGCGTCTGTGTGTCCTCCACCGTGATCAGGACGTGAAGCTCCTCGTTTAGATGCTCCCAGTTGGGCTTGCCTCTGTTCTGCTCCTCCTGTGAAACAAAGAGAAGCGGGAGAGAAGAGACATGAGTGGATGTGACAAGCTCGGTTAGAGCGCTGCCGTTTTACATGACATAACAAATTTTGCATGCATTGAAGAAACAGACAAGGCGGGACACTATAGACAGCAGGGACATGCCCTTTTTTCCAGAAATGTAGCTTTAACTTTGAAAAGACAACCCCCTTGATTTGATGCCGACATCAAAAAAGGGTGACAGCAATCCCTGTAGAAATTAATATCCGATGATTATGTACAGTTGAAGTCAGAAGTTTACATACACCTTAGCCAAATACATTTAAACTCAGTCTCACAATTCCTGACATTTAATCCCAGTAAATATTCCCTGTTTTAGGTCAATTAGGATCACCACTTTATTTTAAGGAATGTGAAATGTCAGAATAATAGTAGAGAACTATTTATTTCAGCTTTTAGTTTCCATCACATTCCAAGTGGGTCAGAAGCTTATATGCACTCAGTATTTGGTAGCGTTGACTTTAAATTGTTTAGCTTGTCAAACATGTTGGGTAGCCTTCCACAAGCTTCCAACAATAAGCTGGATGAATTTTGGCCCAATCCTCCTGACAGAGCTGGTGTAACTAGGTCAGGTTTGTAGGCCTCCTTGCTCACACGCTTTTTCAGTTCTGCCCACAAATGTTCTATAGGATTGAGGACAGGGCTTTGTGATGGCCACTCCAATACCTTGACTTGGTTGTCCTTAAGCCATTTTGCCACAACTTTGGAAGAATGCTTGGGCTTGTCCATTTGGAAGACCCATTTGCTACCTAGCTTTAACTTCCTGACTGATGTCTTGAGAAGTTGCTTCAATATATCCACAATTTATCCCTCATGATGCCATCTATTTTGTGATGTGCACCAGTCCCTCCTACAGCAAAGCACCCCCACAACTTTGATGCTGCCAACCCCATGCTTCACAGTTGGGATGGTGTTCTTCGGCTTGCAAGCCTCCCTCTTCTTCCTCCAAACATAACGATGGTCATTATGGCAAAACAGTTTTGTTTAATCAGACCAGAGGACCAAAAAGTACAACATTTGTCCCCATGTGCAGTTGCAAACCGTTGTCTGGCTTTATGGCGGTATTGGAGCAGTGGCTTCTTCCTTGCTGAGCGGCCTTTCAGGTTAAGTCAATATTGGACTCGTTTTACTGTGGATATAGATACTTCTGTACCTGTTTCCTCCAGCATCTTCACAAGGTCCGTTGCTGTTGTTCTGGGATTATTTGCATTTTTCGCACCAAAGTACATTCATCTCTAGGAGACAGAACGCGTCTCTTCCTGAGCGGTATGATGGCTGCGTGGTCCCATGGTGTTTATACTTGCATACTATTGTTTGTACAGATGAACGTGGTACCGTCACGCATTTGGAAATTGCTCCCAAGGATGAACCAAACTTGTATACCAAGGTTTACCATTTTTTCCTGAGGTCTTGCCTAATTTTTGATTTTCCCATGTCAAGCAAAGAGGCACCGAGTTTGAAGGTAGGCCTTGAAATGCATCCACAGGTACACGTCCAATTGACTCAAATTATGTCAATTAGCCCATCAGAAGCTTCTAAAGTCAAGACATCATTTACTGGAAATTCCCAAGCTGTTTAACTTTTTAGTGATAGGGGGCAGTAGTCGGAAACTCGGGATGAATGACGTGCCCAAATTAAACTGCCTGCTACTCTGTCCGAGAAGGTAGGATATGCATATTATTAGTAGATTTGGATAGAAAACACTGAAGTTTCTAAAACTGTTTGAATGATGTCTGTGAGTATAACAGAACTCATATGGCAGGCAAAAACCTGAGAAAAATCCAACCCGGAAATCTGATGCTTGTAGTCTTTTCAAGTCATTGCCTAACAGTGACTTAGGGTTCATTTTGCACTTCTTAAGGCTTCCACTAGATGTCAGTCTTTAGAAAGTTGTTTGAGGCTTCTATGGTGAACAGAGAGCGAACAAAGGAAGTTGGAAGTTGTTGACTCAGGAGTAGACATGAGTTAATTGGTGCGCATTCACGTGAGAGTTAGCTGTGTTCCATTACATTTTAAGACATTGGAATTGTCTTGTTGGAATATTATTGAAGTAAAAAAAGGCCCTAAAGATTGATGCTATACATCGTTTGACATGTTTCTATGAACGTAAATAGAACTTTTATTTACTTTGTCGTGAAATTTTCGGCGCGCTTCCTACATTTGGAGTAGCTGACTGAACGCGTTAACAACAAGGAGGTATTTGGACAATTGTTTTATTCAATAAAGTCCATAATTTATTGTGGAGCTGGGATCCCTGAGAGTGCATTCTGATGAAGATCAAAGGTAAGTGAATATTTATAATGCCATTTATGATTTTAGATGCCAAAATGGCGAGTATCTGTATTGCCTGCTGTTGTTTTCTGAGCGCTGTACTCAGATTATTGCAAAGTGTGCTTTCCCCGTGAAGCTTTTTTGAAGGAGGATGTTTATCTATAATTCTTTGAATAGCAGTTTATGATGAGTATTTTTGTAAATTGTTGTGCTCATTCACTGGAAGTTTGAGGCAAAATATTTTCTGAACATCACACGCCAATGTAAAAATGGGGTTTTTGATATAAATATGAACTTGATTGAACAAAACATGCATGTATTGTATAACATAATGTCCTAGGAGTGTCATCTGATGAAGATCGTCAAAGGTTAGTGCTTAATTTTAGCTGTATTTCTGTTTTTTGTGACGCCTCTCCTGCTTGGAAAATGGCTGTGTGGTTTTTCTTGTTTAGGCTCTGTCCTAACATAATCTAACTTTATGCTTTCGCTGTAAAGCCTTTTTGAAATCGGACAATGTGGTTGGATTAAGAAGTGTATCTTTAAAAATGGTGTATGTTTGAGAAATTTGAATTATGAGATTTTGTTGTTTTGAATTTGCCACCCTGATATTTCACTGGCTGTTGATAGTGTGTACTTTGGGTGGGACGCTAGCGTCCCACGTAGCCCAGAGAAGTTAACCTCTAGGGGGTGTGGGACGCTACTGTCCCACCTGGCCAACATCCAGTGAAACTGCAGAGCGCCAAATTCAAAAACAGAAATACTCATAAAAATTCATACAAGTGTTATACATCGGTTTAACTTCTTGTTAATCCAACCACGGTGTCAGATTTCAAAAAGGCTTTACGGCGAAAGCATACCATGCGATTATCTGCGAACAGCGCCCAGCAGACAAATCATTACAAACAGTTACCAGCCAAGTCAGAAAGTGATAAAATGAATCACTTACCTTTGATGATCTTCATATGGTTGCACTCAAGACTCCCATTTACTCAATAAAGTCCCTCTTTATATCCAAAAACCTCTTTCGTTTGCGCGTTTTGTTCAGTAATCCACAGGCTCAAAGGGAGCACAACAGACATACGAAAAATCCCAAAATGATCAGTAAAGTTCATAGAACATAAGGGTATGTAAACTTCCGACTTCAACTGTCTGTACGTACGTTGCAGGCGTTAATCTGACCAACCTATCCAAAAGGAGACCTACAGTGCTGTCGAACAAAGAAAATAACATGTGGGTGTGTTAACAAAGGGCCCGAGAGAGCCATTTACCCCTCTCCGAAAGGGGGCCACCAAGCACTTTGAGGTGCTAAATTGAGACGCTGGTGCGCTTCGAAATATCAGAATGGGCTTTATTCAAAAACCGACGATCAAGTCGTGGAGAGGCCTTCAACACGGCTAAATAGAGGGCCATTTCAAAGTGTGCACAATTGGCCCCAGTATTAGACTGGCGAGGCTGAGTGGGGAAATGGAATAGGTCAATTCAAAATGTAAGTCTTCAGCACTCGCACAAAACCCCCGCACGCCTACCTTTTTGAGAGAAGGGAGAGTGGAATATGTCGGAGTAAAATGCAAGGCTCTCCATTCTGACACGCTCTCCCCATTACCTGGCTTCTTTTGAGACGTTTTCCGACAGCACTGCGCAGCACGGAGGGCTCTTAAAAGCTTTGGGTCACACCACCATGGCAGCTTACTGTCGTGTGTGCTTATATGTAGACAGATCTGAGCTCACCATTTCCTCTGGCTATGAATTGAGGTTCACAATTCGATTCAAACAAAGACTAGGCTAACCTCAAACCTCACAAAGCAGACGCAATACAGCCTCAGTAGGAATATGAAACACTATAGCTTCAAATCATGTTATGACAAAAGCAGCAGCAGTCTTTAAGCTCTCAGAGAACCATCTCTTTCCGAGCTCCATCATGACAACACATTTCAGCATCAAAACACCACCGCCAAATCTCCAAGGCATTTAGGTCATGGTACAAGGAAGAGGGAAAAATCTAGCTTCCAGCTTTGCTTCCCTCTGACTAAAAAGCTTAAATTAGGCAGTGTGTTAATGCCGTGTCGTCAGTTCCCCCCCCCCCAACACATGTGTTACGTGTTCCCCAGCGCTCCTCCGATCACTGCTCATTTGTGAACTAGGCATGGTAATTGAGGTGTCTAATTGCTACCCATGCATTGTGAGGCGCGGCGGGAGGTCCACCTGACACTTACTAATATGCGGCTCAGCGCGTGCCGTGCCAAGCCAGAGTCGAGTGGCATGCCGCCGCTTGCCCGCTTCCTCTGCCGAGAGAGACGTTGCCATGACTTTACCACAATCATTTCTCTCTCAAACAAACACAGCGGGAAAATTAAGTTCAATATTTCTCTGTTCTTCAATTCCACGAGAAGGAGGGCATACTTTAAACAGGCAGAAGCCAAAATTATTTCACAATAGGCTGTTTTTACTTGTGGCCTATTTTGCAGGCAGCGTGGAGGTGAGTGAGGAGTTTGTGGAGAAACAGACAGGGCTAACTGTCAGTTGAACCGCCACAACCTCCTCAGAACACCCTGTGGAACTGCACCTGCCACTTTCTGAGCACTGGTCATTTTGAGGAGCGTGTGTGTGACTGCGGCAAAGAGGAGATGGTGAGTAAGTGAACACTACACAGAGAGACAGCCAGAGAGAGCTCCAGTACCGTGGGGATTCTCAGTCACACCCCAGGAAGGGCGGAAGCGAGGAAGGCTGGGAGCGGTGCGGAGTGCCACTCTCCCACTGTGGCTTGCTGTGAACAAGGTCACAGTGTCCTCAAGAGGAAAAAGTGACAGCATGACAAACGGGGGAGGAAGAGTGGTGGGACAGAGGGGGCAAGGCATGTTGGGAAGGCCATTAGAAGAGCGGCGAAATTCTGTTTACTGACATCTTAAACGGCTGAGAGGGAACTGCCAAGTAATCGAGTTGGCCAAAATATTAATGTTAACGGGGACGAAAAAACAATTACTTGCTTGTGTGGCGCCCAGAACCTCAAGCTTAGCAGGGCTAAGCTTAAACTCAATAAATCCTCGACCAAGGTTATACTCCAACACTGAAAACGCCACATGGAAAAAAGGCAACAGAAATAGCTGACCATATGTCCAGTGTAATTTGACCTGCCCCTTCTTGTTTGTTGTATTGGAAGAGGAAAGTTCCACAGCCCTCGACAGGGGTAGCTCGCGTGGTCAGCTGGTGCTAGATTTAATCTGGGCAAGTCTACAATTACTATTTATATCAACACGGTGCCAGAATGCACATTTCACAGCTAAGCGACTGTCTCAAACCAGCTGTCCCTCTCTCGCCCAGTCCCCAAGGGCTCCTCGATGGCACCTCTTAGCCATGGGGTGATGCACTTCAGTCGCAAATGCCACCGGGACAAAAGGGACTTGGAAACAGAGGGCAAGACAGAACAAAGTAAGGCTAGCTATGCCTGGAACAAAGGAGGAGTTGGGTTGTTCCACGAAATGGGATATTACATTTTAAGTACAAATTGTGCACCAATATTGAATTTTAAAAGCCTGTTAAATAAAATGAAGTGACATTTAATATAGACCACATGGAGAATTCTATAAACCTGTTTTTTTAATATGAATAAAGGCTTAGTAAGTTCCAATATTCTGCATTGATGTCCCTCTCACTTCTGGGAAGATTCACCCATTTAATTCCAACATTTCTTCAAGTTTCACCATCATTTAGTGTTGTATTCCGATACTCGAGCATGAAAAACTGCTCGGTACTAGAATTTGTGTCTCAAGGATCAAGTCTCAGCCCAGCCGATGTCTCCCTTTATAGCACGAGTGCTCCGTGCCGGCTTCACTTAGCCTGCACAGGGAGCCTGGGTCTGGGCTGCATCATGTTGACTCCCCATTCATGCTGAACGTGTTAAAACACTAATAATGCGACATGGCATGTAGAATCTGCACGCCAAACAAAATATCCATACAGGCTAGAACACTTTACAATGCAAGAAGATACCAGTAGCTTCCAGATTTGTACGCCATCTTTCCTTGCTCGCTTACAGCTGAAGCTTGATTCAATTCACTACCCTAGAACTTTGTTAGAAACACAAAATTTGCCCATTTGTCAACAAAACAGTATTCGTTTAAAAATCAGTCTCACGTCTCTCCCAAATATCTCTTGCCTCAGCGAACTTTGCTCGTGAACTACATCCTTACTGGTTAAAGAGACAGCGCGCACTTATACAATACAAGCACGAACCTGTACTGCTCAATGTTGATCAGTTCAATAAAATACGTCCCACATGGAAGGGGAAACGTAGCCCCATGAAATCTGCCAAAACAAGCTCAGTAACTCAATGCATGCACACTCGTATTGAATATGCATTCAACTGTATAGTGAATAGGCCTAGGCTGTCTTGATTTGCCCAGTTTAGAGATTTACCCTTCAAATTCATGATTACCATTATGTTATACAGTTCGATTGCTTACACCAAAGTCACATTATAAAATCAATCGATGCAGTCGTGCATGGCAATCTCTGAAAAATGTTGACTTATTGAATTACATTGAACTCAAGACGCCCAACGATTAAACAGAGCAGTAGCGGAGATTGTCTGGATCAAGTGTCATTGTGTTTTATACACGTCCCCACTATGATGTTGTAATAATACTGTGAAAATGATGCCGCCTTTTTAGTGTAAGCTGTTTGAAAAGGTCGCCTGAAATTTCTGCCTGTTTTGGTGCGATGGAGTTCCGGCCTGCCTGCAGACATAAATTAGTTAGACGAATAAGAAAGCGGTCCAAATCTGCCAATAACAGCTAGTTTTCCACTCAGTCCACTCCCAGACAGTACTAGCAAAATTCTTGCTTGAGAAATTGCTCTTTGCTAAGAAGCCATTTTAGTTAACCTCTCTAGGGTAGGGGGCAGTATTTGCACGGCCGGATAAAAAACGTACCCGATTTAATCTGGTTATTGCTACTGCCCAGAAACTAGAATATGCATATAAATTGTTTGATTTGGATAGAGAACACCCTAAAGTTGCTAAAACTGTTTGAATGGTGTCTGAGTATAACAGAACTCACATGGCAGGCAAAAACCTGACCATTTCTTGGCCTTCTACACTCTCTTTATTGAAAACTGAGGATCTCTGCTGTAACGTGACACTTCCTACGGCTCCCATAGGCTCTCAGAAGGCAGCAGAACGGTGAATGATGACTGGTGTCCCAGGCTGAAAAATAGTAGCGCATTTGGATAGTGGTCGATCAGAGAACAATGAGACTGGGGCGCGTGCACGAGCCGACACCATGTTTTAATTTTTTGGTCTTTGAACGAAAACAGGGTTTCCCGGTCGGAATATTATCGCTTTTTTTACGAGAAAAATCGCATAAAAATTGATTTTAAACAGCGGTTGACATGCTTCGAAGTACGGTAATGGAATATTTTGAATTTTTTTGTCACGAAACGCGTCGGGCGCGTAACCCTTCGTCACCCTTCGGATAGTGTCTTGAACGCACGAACAAAACAGAGGATATTTGAACATAACTATGGATTATTTTGAACCAAACCAACATTTGTTATTGAAGTATAAGTCCTGGGAATGCATTCTGACGAAGAACAGCAAAGGTAATCCAATTTTTCTTATAGTAAATCTGAGTTTGGTGAGTACCAAACTTGGTGGGTGTCAAAATAGCTAGCCCGTGATGGCGAGCTATCTACTCAGAATATTGCAAAATGTGCTTTTGCCGAAAAGCTATTTTAAAATCGGAAATAGCGATTGCATAAAGGAGTTCTGTATCTATAATTCTTAAAATAATTATGTTTTTTGTGAACGTTTATCGTGAGTAATTTAGTAAATTCATCAGAAGTTTGCGGTGGGTATGCTAGTTCTGAACGTCACATGCTAATGTAAAAAGCTGGTTTTTGATATAAATATGAACTTGATTGAACTAAACATGCATGTATTGTATAACATAATGTCCTAGGAGTGTCATCTGATGAAGATCATCAAAGGTTAGTGCTGCATTTATAGCTGTGGTTTGGGTTTATGTGACATATGCTAGCTTGAAAAATGGGTGTCTGATTATTTCTGGCTGGGTACTCTGCTGACATAATCTAATGTTTTGCTTTCGTTGTAAAGCCTTTTTGAAATCGGACAGTGTGGTTAGATTAACGAGAGTCTTGTCTTTAAAATGGTGTAAAATAGTCATATGTTTGAGAAATTGAAGTAATAGCATATCTAAGGTATTTGAATATCGCGCCATGGGATTACACTGGCTGTTGAGTAGGTGGGACGATTTCATCCCACATACCCTAGAGAGGTTTAAAAAAAAAAAATCATATTAACCTGTTAGGGTATAGGGGGCAGTATTTTCACGGCTGGATAAAAAAATTTACCCGATTTAATCTGGTTACTAATCCTACCCAGTAACTACAATATGCATATACTTATATATGGATAGAAAACACCCTAAAGTTTCAAAAACTGTTTGAATGGTGTCTGAGTATAACAGAACTCATTTGGCAGGCAAAACCCTGAGACAGATTCTGACAGGAAGTGGATACCTGATGTGTTGAATTGACTTTAAGCCTATACCATTGAAAAACAAAGGGGGTGAGGAATGTTTTGGCACTTCCTATTGCTTCCACAAGATGTCCCCAGCCTTTACAAAGTGTTTGTCTTCTACAGTGAGATCTGACTGAAGAAGAGCTTTGGAACGGCGATGGCCCATTAGACACCTGGCGTGCGAGTTGATGGTGGGTACTCTCATTCCGAAACGTTTTAAAAGAGAACCCAATGGTCCGCCTTGAATTTTATTCATGTTCTGGTTAAAAAAGGCCCTAATGATTTATGCGATACAACGTTTGACATGTTTGAACGAACGTAAATATATTTTTCCCGTTCGTGAAGTGAAGTCTGGCTGGCTTAGATCATGTGCTACAACACGGAGGTTTTTGGACATAAATGATGAGCTTTTTTGAACAAAACTACATTCGTTATGGACCTGGGATTCTTTGGAAGTGACATCTGATGAAGAGAATCAAAGGTAATGGATTATTTACATAGTATTTTCGATTTTAGATCTCTCCAACATGGCGGTTAGTCTGTATCGCAATGCGTATTTTTCTGGCGCAGTGCTCAGATTATTGCAAGGTGTGATTTCTCAGTAAGGTTAATTTAAAAATCTGGCAAGTCCATTGCGTTCAAGAGATGTAAATCTATAATTCTTTGAATGACAATATAATATTTTACCAATGTTTTCTAATATTAATTAATTAATTATTTTGTTGACATGACTTGACTGCCGGTATTGGAGGGAAACGATTTCCTGAACATCAACGCCATAGTAAAACGCTGTTTTTAGATATAAATATGAACTTGATAGAACTAAAAATGCATGCATTGTCTAACATAATGTCCTAGGAGTGTCATCTGATGGAGATTGTAAAAGGTTAGTGCATAATTTTAGCTGATTTTATGGTTTTGGTGACGCCTGTCTTTGAATCGACAATACACTACACACAGCTATTGTCAATGTACTCTCCTAACATAACCTAACTTTATGCTTTCCCCGTAAAACCTTTTTGAAATCGGAAAACGTGGTTAGATTAAGGAGATGTTTATCTTTCAAAGGCTGTAAGTTAGTTGTATGTTTGAGAAATTTGAATTTTGACATTTATTTGGTTTCAAATTTGCCGCTCTTGAAATGCACCTGCTGTTGATAGGGTGCGCCACGGGTGGCACGCTAACGTCCCACATAGCCCCAAGAAGTTAAGGTACTTAAATTGTTACCAAAAAACGATTTGATTAAGATAAAGGTCCAATGCAGCTGTTAACAATAAATAAATTGTGAAGCTTGCACACAAGCTTCAATTCCCTTGTCACAAGGGGATTTATGGCTGACTTAAGAAATCGCCAATCCTGTTAGATACACGTTACTTTATTTGGCACCTTAAGTCTTTATTTTTTATTCTCTTACAATGGGAACACATGTTTATTAATTTTAACATGTGCTCTTTATGACAGCATGTTAAAAAGTAGGTGAAATCAAATTTGACCAAGTCAGACTTCTCAAAAAGCACCAAATTGGTGGAACAACCCAGCTATACTTAAGTTTAACTTCTTTGGCATACTGGTTATTGTTCTGAATTTTGGATGCCTGACGTGCCCAAAGTAAACTGCCTGTTACTCAGGCCCAGAAGCTAGGATATGCATATAATTGGTAGCATTGGATAGAAAACACTGAAGTTTAAAACTGTTAAAATAACGTCCGAGTATAACAGAACTGATATGTCAGGCAAAAACCCGAGGAAAATCCAGCTGGAATCTTTAAGTTGTTGAGGTCACAGGCCATTTCAATGCTAGCCTATGGGATATACAAATAGATAGGAACTGCAATCTGGGTCCTATGGCTTCCACTAGATGTCAACAGTCCTTAGAATGGGTTTCAGACTTGTTTATGGAAAAATGGAAAAACTACAAGGCGTCTCATTAGAAAAGTAGTCTTGTTGGCACGTGAATGAGGTGCGCACTCTTCATTATTTATCTTCCCTATTAAACATACTATTCTCCTTAAATTTGATCATTTATTTAGATATTACAGTACCTGAGTATTAATTAGAAACATTATTTGACTTGTTTGGACGAACTTTACCAGTAACTTTTTGGATTGGTTTGTATGCACAATGAACGAGTGGAGTACTTAGATCATTGGCGCCAACTAAAGACTTTTTGGATATAAAGGATTTTATTAAACAAAAACAGCCATTCATTGTGTAGCTGGGACCCTTGGGATTGCAAACAGAGGAAGATCTTCAAAAGGTAACTGATTTATTTCATCACTATGATTTTGTGACACGTGTTGGTTGAAAAAGTATTTTGATGTGGGGCGCTGTCCTCAGATAGTCGCATGGTATGCTTTCGCCGTAAAGCCTTTTTGAAATCTGACAATACGGTTGGATTAACAAGAAGTTAAGCTTTTAAATGATGCATGACACTTGTATTTTCATGAATGTTTAATGTTATGATTTTTGTATTTCGCGCTCTGCAATTTCACCGGATGTTGTCGTAGGCGTCCCACTAGCGGTTCATGCACCCTAACAGGTTTAATTAACTCTTTAGGAATAGGGGGCAGCATTGGGAAGTTTGGATGAAAAGCGTGCCCAGAGTAAACTGCCTGTTACTCAGGCCCAGAAGCTAGAATATGCATATAATTAGTAGATTTGGATAGAAAACACTAAAGTTTCCAAAACTGTTAAAATAATGACTGAGTATAACAGAACTCATATGGCAGGTGAAAACCTGAGAAAAATCCAACCAGGAAGTGGGAACTCAGTTTTGTAGTTTAAATGAATGCCTATCGAATATCCAGTGTCTGTGGGGTCAGATTGCACTTCCTAAGGCTTCCACTAGATGTCAAGTCTTTAGAAGTTGTTTCAGGCTTCTATTGTGAAAGGGGAGCGAATAAGAGCACTAAGCAGATGGCCCAGGTGAAAGCCTTTGGTTTAGTCACGCGTGGCCGTGAGCGCTAGCTCCGTTCCCTTTCCTTTCTAATGAAAACAGTATTGTCTGGTTGAAACATTATTGAATATGATAAAAACACCCTAAGGATTGATTAGAAACATCGTTTGACATGTTTCTACGAACCCAAATGGAACTTTGACTGTGCCCGCGCTTTGTGCATTTGGATTACTGGACTAAACACTATCAAAAAGGAGGTATTTGGACAAAGATGAACTTTATCGAACATTTGTCTAACATGGAGACCTGGGAGTGCCATCAGATGAAGATCAAAGGTAAGTGATTAATTTTAATGCTATTTCTGACTTGTGACACCTCTCCTTGGTTGGAAAATGGCTGTATGGTTTTTGTGGCTAGGCGCTGACCTAACATAATCGCATGGTATGCTTTCACCGCAAAGCCTTTTTGAAAATCAGACACAGCGGCTGGATTAACAAGAACTGTATCTTTAATCGTATGTTTTACACTTGTATCTTATATCAATGTTGATGAGTATTTCTGTAATTTGATGTGGCTCTGCATTGTCACCAGATGTTTAAGACAATGCATTTCTGAACATGACACCAATTTCAAAATGAGGTTTTTGGACATAAAGATTAACTTTATCGAACAAAACAAACATTTATTGTCTAACATTGAGTCCTGGGAGTGCCATCCGGTGAAGATCAAAGGTTAGTGATTAAATGTAATGCTATTTCTGCATTTGTGACACCTCTCCTTTTGGAAAATGGCTGTATGGTTTTTTTTGTGGCTTGGCGCTGACCTAACATAATCGCTTGGTGTGCTTTCACCGTAAAGCCTTTTTGAAAATCGGACACTGGTTGGATTAACGAGAAGCATCTTTAAAATGGTGTATAATACTTGTATGTTTGAGGAATTTAAATTATGAGAATTCTGTTGTTTGAATTTGGCGCCCTGCAATTTCACTGGCTGTAGGCCAGGTGTTCCGCTAGCAGAACCCCCTTCGCAGAAAGGTTAAGGAGCCCTCTTAAATACCTGTCAAAAGGGGAACTAAGTTGAGGCGCTTATAAATTATATCAGTCTCAACTGCTTTTGCCATGTCCAAGCGCTTCTGAATTCCACCTCCATCTTTTCCAAGACGACATTTCTCCACAGTTCCTAAAGCACTAGAAGGAACTGTAGTCTAAAAGCTCTCAAACAAGCTTCATAAAGCATGAGCAAGCGTTGGTTGAATCAAGCTGTATCTGGGAAGAGTCACCTCAGTCTGAAAAATCCAAGTGTGCTTGCAGTGCCAAATCATATCAATTGCCAATCCAGGCGTTGAAATTCTGGGCATTGCACTGACGATTTTCCCAACTTGGAATGGCAACACCTCCTACAGAAAGGCCATTGCAGTGAGCCGCATCTGACGGCATGGTTAGAGGCAACTACAAACTAGGCCCTGATTTTTTATTTTAAAAACGACAAAGTTTTCAGAACCACTTCAAAAAAGGCACAGTACTTCAGGATTTGGGTTGTGATCATAGTAGCGTGAACACATTGTCTCCAGTACGTAAGATCTTTTTCCCCTGTGTTTGCAGAGGTCCCCCGTGATTTAGGCCTTGTTTGATCAGAGGACAGAGCGTCACCTGAGGGACAAGTTATTATCCTCTGCCTCCCGTCTGCACTGCCACATCAAGGCTCAGAGACATGGTGAGGTGGGGGGGTGACTTAAAACGGCTGACAGACGTGCGTCATTATTGTGAATGGGCGATAAACGTTGCATTGCCTTTTTAAAAGATTTGGGCTGTCAAGTGCACAATTACCCAATCTGTACAATTTCTAACATCAGAGGCCTGTGGGGGTGGACAGACCAGAGCGGAAGTCAATATGCATGGAGCTCAGAATTTTGGCTAGTTGGTGCACACGTCTAAGTGACTTCAGTGGTATTTATGTGGTCTTGTAGTAGTTGTCATTTGAACAACTTTAAAATAGGATGTTGACCTACGTGCATAGGCATCCACCAGAACCGGAGTTTCTTGAATAAGCCCCAGCGAAAACCTGCCACCTCAAACAGCCCAGCCCCAGTGGCATCCCTGGGGCTCTAGTCCCCTGCAGCCATGGCTCAATTTCTCTCACATTAACTCACCCCCCCCCCCTAGCTCTGTCACATACTGCCCCCCCCCCGCCTCCTCCCCATTGCTCCAGCCACTGGCGGGCTGGGCCTGCCCCTGGAGGGAGCTGCAAACTGAATTATTGAGAGCTGAAAAACGGCAGAGGTAATGGCTCCTGAATAAACAGACTGCATTATCCCCTGCTGCCTCTGTTTCCAGGGAAGTTTGGGAGAACACAGGGCAGTTCAGGGCAGTTCAGGGAGTGGAAACTATAGCTGGCTGACAGAGGGAAGGTATCCTTGGTTATGAGGGAGGAATGCTCTCCCGTGTGGCACTGATAGGGGTGACAAGAGATGGAGAGGGAGAGTTTAATTAATTAATGTAAACACTCATTTTCAGGTAAGCTGATTGAAAACACATTCATATAGTTACACCCATGCCTCCCATACCTACTATCCCATTCTCACCCGTGTGAGCCCCAGTCAATTTTTCCCTCTGAAACTGTCCATTTCTGAAACAGAAATAAAATCAAACTTACGAGGCATAATCTATATTAATATTTTGTTACTCCTTCGTTTTATATTACACTCTTAAAAGCATCACCCTTGTCTTCTCCAGAAACATATTTATTAGAGGCAGTTAAAACTGCTGGTCCGTTTATCGGCCTGTAATTGCAGCGAGCATCAGACAGGTCTCAGGGCCATAGAAAGACAAATGAAGGGAGATAAGCTACCATGGGTCATCAAACCTTTACTTTTATAATCTTATCAGATGAGCTGCGAGGAGCAGTCATCTAAATGAGGTGTGCGTTGGCATTTGTGTGTAAAACCTCTAATGCAAATCGAATTCTGAAAAAAGATCAGAATTAGCACAGAAAAAAAACTAACCAGCGCTGTGATAGTGAACAGACGCCAAGGGAGATTAAAATAAATGGAAAACAAGCCAAGAATGAGGGTGGTGTTAAAGATACAAGTTATCCACCCCTAGAGCTGTAAACTGGAGCTTCTAGGAGTGAGGCTCTGGTGGGAATCCTTGTGCATTCTCCCATTGTTGCTTTCTGCTGCTGCCGCTCTTCTAGCGAAGCAGCAGAGCCTCCAGGCAGGCGGGGGTCCATCGTGGAGGGGATAAAGTACACTTCTCCCGCCTTACTTATGCAAATGCTTGTAATGTAGCACTGCTGCCTAACAAATTAACTACACTGAGGCGGCAGATGGAGAGGGGGGGAAAGGAACCGAACCAGCCAAAAGAACACATCTGGCTACAAAATACAAAAATCTGGCTACAAAAGAATTGTCGATGTTTTGAAAGGTGTCGTAGAAATGGTTGGCATTTGCTTTCAAAATATCTCGGAAATGTCTCAGACTATATCTATAAGGAGGCAGCAAAGTCAAGCCACTTATGAAAAGTGAAGAATTTCACATCAAAACTAAGTAGTAACGGTGATAGATCAGTCTAACGTTGTGTTTGACCCTTCCTTTAGTTGGGTTGTCGCCATATATCCAGGATTTATGGCAGATCAACTATATTCAGCCAAGGGCCAAATTCTCAAGTGGATGATCAGGGGGCAGAAATAATTTGTAGAATACAAATTGACAGCAAGAAACGCAAAACAGATTTGACAAATTATTTTAAACCTTGCTTGCATTTGTTTACGATCACCTCTTATGCGCGGGAATACTTTGGAACAGACTTCCACAATGGAGCCGATTTGCTGGTGTTTTTACAGTCTTATGTCCAACAAATTAAAAAGTATGATTTTGTTTGTCAGAAAACTTGTGGCAGGTGGGTAAATAAAATCAGTTGGGTAACCCTGGTTTTTGAGAAGAGGACACGTGACGTTGGTGACCTTTCAGAAATCCAAACAGCTCCGAACCACACCGTGGCCAAGCCCAGAATAGACCCAGCACTTTGCCCGGGCCTACCCTTGTCACTTTAGAGGGCACTTTCCATTGAGAAGCCTTTCCATAACCTAGAGTCAAGTATCTTTCACGCTTTATGTAGGCTGTATCGTTAGCTTGTGGGCTATAGCTCAAAATTACTGGGGGGGGGGGGCATGGCTAACCACTTCATGCGTTGAGTAACTAATCAAAATGGCTGTTTTACAACAAGCCGGTTAGAAGGGAGTCTTAAATCCAAGTCTGTTTTTGCAAAAAGTTAAGTGGGGAAAAGGAGGGTGGGGGGAGCAAATAAACCAATGAGCTCACCTTCTTTCTGTCTCTCATGGAGCTCTTTCCTCGCACCATGATTTTGCATCCAGTTTCTGCTTCCAGCTGCTTGGCGGTGAGTCCGCGAGGCCCCAGGATTCTGCCCACAAAGTTATACTGCAGAGAGGGGGGAAGAAAAACGTTACAGGTACAAAGAGTATTTCGCATTTAGACTGCAGTGTAGATAATCACTTGCGCACTATGAATAATTTGTCATGTAACAGCCTACTAATCTGAAGTCATGTGATTACTTAGGACTCACAGGCTGCAGACCAAAAATGTTTTACCCCCTCAGCCCTTGCGCTATCCACTTTCCCTTGGTGGAATCCCTGTCGAAAACGGATACAGTTTTATTGCCATCTTAAGTGGAGGTCCAATTCACCAACGTTGCCCCCTCAGCCCTCAATTTAGCTCAAAGGAGCGAGGCAGATATGACCCACAATTCAATGCAAACTGTAGTGACATGTCAAACTCGCAATCATGAAGTGTCAAATGTAATCAACAAGGCTGCATTTTCAGCATGTCAGAAAAATATGAAGCTAGCTTCCTAAACAAACAAAATCTACAGATTTTAGCATTGGCAAATTGGCTTGGTCTCGTAGTGAGGAGCCTATACAACATTGCTAGGTTCATTAAAAAAAATGCAATTCTGAAATGTATTGGAATAAATTACCAAACCATCTAGCTACCTGACAGGAGTACTAGCTAGATACTTTAGCTTACTAGGTACATTAATAGCTTTTGGTTGGTTGTTTTTAAGCTCAGATTCAAGATTTCCACCAAGGACATCGCCTCTCCGATCATCACTCTCCCTCGCTTGGGCAAGGATGTGACGATGTAAAATGACATTCAAGGGCTGAGGGTTTAGGGCCAAGGGTTGTCTACTTTGAGTTTGAAACGCAGACATAGAATTGTTCAAACCCTCATTTAATAAGCTTCAGTCAACCTCTTCTGCTCTGCTCTTCCATAGCGCTCAACATGTGATATTGGTTCATTGCTACCACGACAGCAGATTCCAGACAACAAGTAACCAGTGTGACCTTTAGGGGCCTCTTCTTTTTCCTGGCCTAATATAAAAACTGAATAAATTCAAGAGCACAGGTACGAGTCGCACGTTCCCGACGGTGCACCCTGCTGCCTTGCAAATATTACGGAACCACACTGGGCTCGCCAGAAAGCAGGCTGAAAATGAATTCTTTGAGGGGAAAATAGAAATGAAACTACTTTCAGGGAATTATGGTGGGGTGGGGGGGGGGGGGTTGGGGGAGTGAGGAGGTGAAGGCTCTGCTCGACAATTTTCTTATCGAGGCCCTTTCACTCGTGAGTGGCTTTGCGGCTTTGTACCAAAGGGAACGTATTTACAGACGTAATCCTCTCCACTTGAAACTGGTTTCCACTAGGATAAAGGAACAATGTCCAAAATAATCCACAACAATTTTTTGCCGAAATAAAAACAGAAGAATGGGTAGAGAAGGGAAGACAGTTGAAAAGGTAAAACAAACTGTGCATGTTTACCACATGCAGTGCTAAGCTGAGAACGTGACGGGTATGAGATCCATAACTATTCAGAGGGGCATTTATGCACTCATACAAAATTCCTAGACCTGCTTAATGTTCATATGGCACAGCACTAAGTTATGGTTGGCACAATTTTATTAGGTATGAAATCCATGCTTACTGATTCCTCAACAAAATTCAAATGAAGTCTACAAGGCCAGCATTGTGTACATCTGAGACACTACAACATATCATTCTAGGAGTTGCCTACTAACAAAGGGCCTAACCTTTCCAGACCCTTTGCTTCCCTGTGGATTACGTTACTGTGGAGCTGGCGTAGACAAGCGGGCAGGCTAAGCCAACGTCTGTTTGGCAAACTCTAGTCACTAGACTGGTGTGGGGGTGGTGACGGCAGGGCGCACCTGTCCTCCTGCCCCCTCTAGTCACCCAATAGAGAATATAGCGATAAACTCTGGCTGTGTTCCGATCCCCCTGCCACCTTAGGCAGCGGAGGAGCGAACTGTCGGTCTGCATCACACGGGAAGCAGAAGGCGACAAGAGGACTGGCTCCCAGGCACAGCCTCTACCCACGGTCGGCCACCAATGGCCTTCCGCCTTCAGTCTAGCATCAGAAGCACACGCTCATAGACTGAGGCGACAGGAGCAAGGTCCCTGGGTGAAGCATAACCTTTAAAGCTAGCTAGTGCGCCCAAGCTTACTCTGTCATAAGATAAGAAAATAGCTAGAGCTAATGTCTTTGACAGTGCACACTGCATGATAATTCACACCGTCTGTCAGCATGGCTATGGATATTTAAGGTCAGACAAGCTCAGTGTTTCTCAAACCCCAGCCAGTGACAAATAATGCTTGCGTGGTATACTATAAATTACTGGCCAATTACTGTGCTCTGTTTATTTGAAGACCTAGCCAGAGAAACCCACACTAGCAGCTCTAATCCCCATCTGAGGAGAGTCGGTTATGAAAGGAGTTCCTATACTGATAGAGAAATATCCTTTTACCATGGATCTCTCTGCAACTGCTCTCAAGATAGAAGTGAATTCTCCCTTGCTATGAATATGTTGATGCTGATTGTACATGACAGAGAAGGGGCTTGCTGGAAAGTTGGGGAATTGCTCACTTTGAATACTGGGACAAGACAGGAATTACCACCACAAGGGACAGGGCAGGTCCCACTGTCCCTCCCAAAGTTGATCCAGTTTTTCTAATGGCTTTAAAGACACACCTTTGACATGCATGATATGGGTGGTGATAAGTGGTTCAAGGACATAGGGTTGTGGAGGAGGTTGGGGGGACAGATCTATTCTTAAGAGGGATAGGGGGGGTGAGTCTTCAGTATCCCCCTGGTAATGGAGACTGACGCATTGGCAGCAGCCATGTTTGGTGATGGCGACCGTTGTGACCGAGAAAAGAGGGAGCAGGCGTCTGGCCAAGCTGTTAAAGCGCCCTCCGCTCCAGGAAAATTCAGCGCTGCTCATAAATGTCAGCTAACGCAGGGCCACAAACGTCTAGGACAGAAATACGATACTCATCACATAATTCAACAGCATAGAGGGATAAAGCAATGCTTCAACAAACAGGGGACTTGATATCAGAAGTCCACATGTGCAAGAACTGTCCCCATATGGAGTTGTAAACAACCCTCTTTTTAGTCACCCCTTGTTGCTCATCGTGGAACATTCTATGCTGCAGCAAAGATTCTACATTTTTCCACAGGTGGTAACATTTAAAAATGTCGTCATTTAGCAGACTTATCCAGAGCGACTTACAATAATGAATGCATACATCTTTATATTGGTCCCCCGTGGGAATCGAACCCCCTACCCTGGCATTGCAAGTGCCATGCGCTACCAACTGAGGTAGCCACCCTCATAAGCCATTGAATGTATAAAATACAAAAGCTAAATGTCTGACCTATCAGAGAGGTGGTTGTAGTTCCAAGAACTGCCAGGAAGTCAATACCCTCCCGTCCTTTCTAAAATAAAGCGGTTGTGTTCTAAAATGAGTCAGAGGCTGTGCCAGGAAATCCGACCATTCTAAACCAAAGACACGTGTGAGTGAGGTCACGTTGGCCAAATGTCACGCTACCAGTTTCATCCCACTGAATTGCCAGAAAGGGGCACTTAACTCTGAAGGTTTGGTGGCATGCAAGGAACGTTTGGCTAAACAAGTCAGTATGTGCGCAGGTGTCACCTTCCTTTCAACAATCAAACATGGCTGACAACTGGTAGCTATGGCCACAGGGCGGTACTATAACAAGACAACGTCCATCTAGTTAAAACACATGGTAAATATGAGCAGCGCCAACTGCCGGGCTGACTAACCAACCATATAATCAGCATCCATCAATTCTGTCAATCACTGGAGAGAAACTGATTTGATTTCCAGCAGTGAATGTACAAATTGCAAATTCAGGCTATGAACCTCCATCCCGCCACCTCCTCATCTCTTTTTTTTGTATCTGTTGAATGAAATGCATGCATAAGCGATCTATTTATTTTGCAAACTCAACAAGAACTCCGCTGGCTCTCTGCGGAGGCCGTTCTCAGAGCAGCCAATTCCCTTTCCTAATTTAAGGCATTAGGAGATTAGACACTGGGACCTTCCGCCACCAGTTTCTCTCCCTGACTTTCATCTCAGTTTCCTCTAGCCCCTGCAAATCAACACACACAGCCGCCGCCCTCCCCCCTGCCTGGGCCCCCACTTCCGAGGGCCTCCCAGGACGGGGGCTTAGAGTGACATTAAAAAGGCGCTTTGTTTACCCCCCTTATCAGCACTCGGCAGGCAGAGGGGGTTGACCGGGGGCACAGAGAGAAACTCCTTGCCTACGCCCCGCTCTTCGTTCTGAAGTTGACTGGCTCCCCTGGGTCCCGAAGCAGGCGGGTTACCAGTTTAAGGACGTATACAAGGTAAAAATATTTGCTTGCCTCAACCGCAGCTCTAGATAAGGAAGGAAGTGTATTATTTTTTATACTTGTTAGTGGCGACGTGCCTCACTGAGTGTATTTGGGGGGGAGAACAGCAGGGATGAGAACAAATAATTACCTTAGGCCAATTGTGTAAATGAGCAACCCTTTCATACAGTGAGATGAGTGCAACGATAATGTCTACCTAAGGCACTGCACAGAGTTGCGACATGTTTCCCACCAAGAACTCAGACACCCTGGGTTATTGTGCCACATATCCATATTGCCCGGTTCCTTTTACCAGGGGAGATGAGTATTGTCTGTTGGAACACATTTACATTGCAGAACATGATTACAACCTCTCCCCATGCACTGTAGACATGTCTCTCAGCAGCATGACTGGCTGCCTAGCAAACTCAGAGCAGAAGTGACCTTCAAACCACAGAGGATATCCCTCCCTCTTGCTGCTCTCCTAATAACACTCCTTGTACATAGGAGCCCTACCAAGCAGAGGTCTGGCAGGTACACAAAACACTATTTGCTGCACATGTATGGCAGCACACCACAGACAGGGCTGTATACTTTCACCTCTACTCAACCCCAACAAAGTCCACTCCCACCTGCTTTTGTCAGCGTCTGCAACTCAGACCTTTCTTCCCTGTGCTGTATCACATCCAGACCTCCCTTTGCATTTCTGTCTCTTCTCCCCCCCCCCCCCCAAGAATAAATCAATACTCCTCTTACAGTACATGCCGTCTCCCAGGTGACATTTGGGGTTTATCATTAATTCATCGGTGGCTCAACCATTAATACTAGCCGGCGTATCATTCAATTAATCCGTTTTTCACCTTTGCTATGCTCCATGCCCACGTGCTCCCCCCCCCCAATCAGACAGACAAGAGAGGGGAGAACAAGTGATTGGAGCACGGCGCTGCCCCTGCCCATTACTAATTAACCTCCGTCAAGTAACAGTGCCTGGGCACATCTGGAGGGTTCTCGTTCTCCAACCCAGACCCTGGGCATGTCTCACACGGGACTGGTGCCACCAGGGCTAACAAATTAACACCCTCTGCTCTACCTGGGTCATGTTCAGTAGGGCACAAAAATGGAAAACGTTCCAAAAGCAGTGAGGTACTATCTGAACTTGTCCAATAACTGTTTTGCTGTAGAATGTTTTGCTACCATGTGCTTTAATGAACACAACCCTGGGCAAGGGGGACTAGGATGGGTAATTGTACCGCGATAGTTGCAGTGGTCCGAGATTAATTCCCAGAATAAGATTGTACCCTCAGTCTTGAGGGAGGGAGGATAGCTGGAGAAGCAAGCGTGAAAATGTGACCCGATACTCGGCTTGTGAAATTTTCGCATCAAAGCACACATTTAGCACCTAATCAGCTTGCCTTTGATACATTTGTTTGGGGGGTTTATTTGGGGTTGCAGCAGAGGAAACCGGCTGAGTTGCAAAGGGGTGGGTGGGGGGGAGGAAAATGGAGGATTGGCGCAGAAGGAAAAGTTCATGGCCTAATATGCAAAGAGGCCGAAAAATCTCAACTGTTCATCAGAGCGTCGAGTTCATCAGCACAAGTCAATCACAAACCCTCAGACGAGGCTGAGCGCGTTGAGTCACAGAGCAGAGCATATACTGTGCAGACGATACAGCCCAATCTCCGTCAGCAAGTGAGATATTCAAATAAGTATAGTCAGTTCCTTTAATTGGGGTTATACTAAAATTCACAGACTGTGCTTGCGGAGCTAAACAGGATCAGAACAAATCTGGGATGCCCCTGAACGGATTTCAAACTCTTTCCAGAAGACAAAAACGTTGACAGTCAATGCAATATTACACTGGTATGATTTCTGTATGTAGATTGTTACAGACAGGCTGGGTGTGAATGGAGCATGTAAGAAGGCCAAGTGGGTAGGGAGAGTGTGTGTGTGTGTGGTTGCGCACGAGTATGTGTGTAGGCCAAAGGTAAGTGAATGAGTGTGCGTGCTGATTGCCTTCCGACAGCAGTCGCTGTGGTGGTTGGGATGCGGAGCGCCTCCTGCATCATGTTTAATCCACCCGCCACAGGTCAATTACTGATGTTTGATCCCTCATGAAGAACTTGCTTGTTTTACACTTCGTTCTCACTAGTCTACACCACAGGGAAAATGCACACACAGATCCGGATCCATTCATCGCAACATCTTTTGACTCTTCCCCCTCTTTTCATCAGGCCTTCTCTGATCAACAAACACTAATCCACTCCAACCAGACTTAAACCATGTTTGGGCTGTGACAGATCATAGGCTTTAGGTAGAGTACAGAAATACTCATCCTCAGAAAAATTAAATAAAAAAAAGTTAGATTTATCATTAAAAAAAAAGAACAATTCAAATGAGTTCCTACCAGCCCATCTCCAGTTCCATTAGTGTGGAGCGTGGCCATGTCTAATGACACGTTTCCCACGGGGGCCCGCTTAATTACTTTCTCTGTGGAGGGACCCGGCCCAGGGTCAGTGCACTAGACCGCCTACAACACGCTCCCTTCAGTTCTTGCCCAACTTCTTTACCTCTGATTAAATTACCTTTTCACTCTGTGGCTAACACTCAAGTAAACTTCTAAGTGAAAAGGTCGCCTTCAAACCCTATACTACATCTAATATACATTACACATTTTATGAACAAAAAAAAAATACCCAAGAGTCAAAAATGGGGGTGAGCGTAATGGTACAATCCCACTAGCCCCTGCTAGGTTGTGAAGACCTGCTGGTTGTAGAGAAGACAATGGAGCCGAAATGGCAGTGGGACCTTGACTGATCATTACGGCTGATGGGGAGAGCGGTACACCAGAAGGATGCGTGTTGTTTCCTAACGCATTTCCTTTCTCCCTTGTCACTCTGGGTAAAAGGACGCCTACTTGTCGCAGCGCTCACCCCAATGACACAGAGGGGTGGGTGTTGCTGCAGGCTTCTTGCCCACCTGCCAAAAGAATGTGTCCACAGTGGCCTCTAATGTCCCTAGCAGCGGCGATCGCTGAGGTAAAAATCAGCTCCGCACACAGAAATTAAGTAGATATGACACCGGCACTCTATTTTGCATTATTTCACTCAGGCTCACTCAGAGACTTTCCCTCCAGCCCACAGAATGATTTATGCTGAACGGGAGCGGTTTTCTATTGAGGCAGATTAATTGTGACATGTTTATAAAAAAGAAAAAAACATGACTATTTTTCACGATGCGGTCGCTTAGTGTAAAGTCACTGTTGTTACAGGGAGGGTAGGTGTCATCTCCACAAATAGAGGGTAGGAAAATCTAAACGGACCCTAACCATCGGCAACGCTATTTAAGTGTTTCATATGTAATCTTACATTTGGTGGCAGCAGTCTAAAATCTTCAATGACTTCCAAATGGGGGATAATAAGAAATCCTACCAAAACTATACAAAAACTGACTAACACGAAAGGGACAAAATAATCTGAGCAAATAAACACCTTCCACTTTCTAAACAGGTTAATAAAGAGCCCACCACGATTGTTTTTTTTAAAGCAACGATTTAACAAACACTGGGAAGTCATTTGAGATGCTCAATTGGAGTCATTTCAAAATCCCCCGTAATAACCTGCAAATTAAGACTGGGAGATGGGGTTCAAACAGCTGTTACAGTGCCGACAGGTTCCGTTGCAGCCGCGGAGACTGAGGCCTAATACAATTATTTTTAAACCCCCAGCAGCAGACTACAGTGAAGTTAGGGACGGTCACGCCAGACAGCACATTCTAGTGGGGGAGGGGAGGAGACTAGGCTTATTTGAATACAGAATAATAAAAAAACAGACCTCAAACATCCTAGAATTAAGTTGGCGGCACAGAAGAACATTATTGAACCTTAAGACGGCATAATGGACTAACAGTCTGTCAACCGATGTTGGATGGAATCTAGCCTAGTCATTCAATTTTATGCACATCCAAAGCATGCTTAGGCAACACAGCCAGAGGACCTATAGGCGGCCAACAGCTCCAAAAAATAACCCTTTCTAGTTTGACCCGTTTTCCAGACCAGTTGCGCAACAGCCTACGTCCAACAGGGTGTCCCATTTCATAAAGTCAACAGGAAGCCTCTAGCAGGTTGGGGCTAGACTTACCTCAGCCTAGTAAGACTTCCAATCCCTTACTCTACACAGAACCCATTGGGATCGTCAGGGGTGTGGAATGGAGACAAATGGGGGGAGTAAAGGAACAAGGGAGTGAAGTGACTCCATTTGGAGGTTAGAGGAAGAAATGAGGGTGAGGGTTTCTGCAGCCCATAACAGGCTGCAAGGGGGCTAAATTGAATTTGATGGACCATCACTCCCCTCCTGTCACGACCTGCAGTCGCTTCCGTGAGTGACGGGATGCCAGGCTTCGAAGGTGCCGTGCTGATGACATCAGCAAACATCTGTGTGTGCAAACACACGTACTCTATAGAGCTCACACCTCAGCGTGCACATTCCATGCAAAGGGAATTATAACACGGTCGTCTTGGCAGGACAAGTTATTTCGGTGAAATTGACATGCTGCACTGCAGCAAGGGACCAAGACAATCTAATTACTTGGTATTGGGGATGGAGTGTTCGAGAGGAAGAAAACGGCTGAGAGAGAGAAAGATGTAACGAGACAGATGAAGGGAGAGCGTGCATGAGGGAAGAGGCAGAAAGAAGGGATGGAAAGGGGAGGGGAAGGAGTGGCAGAGGACAAAAAGGGACAGAAGTGGAAACTGGGGAAGAGGATATGAAAATGGGGAAAGGGAAAATAAAAATGGAGGGGGGGAATAAGGAAAGAGAAGAGGTAAGGATTATAAAGGTAAATCTTCAGTGGCAGCTGTGTCATGCCAAGAGCTCAATATGTGGACTTGGAAAGCAGAACCATTGTCTTGTGAGCTCGGCGCACTCTACAAGTGCAAGCCTGCGTCCCAAGTGGCACCCTATTACCTCTACAGTGCACTACTTTTGACTAGAGCCTGATGGGCCCTGGTCCAAAGTAGGCCCCCTTTTTCCAGGCCCTCGGGTCACAGAAGGCAACCCAGCTTGCCCCACTTCTGTTTAGCTGCTAACAGCTAGACTAACATATTCACCCTTTCTCTATGAAAAGATTAGCATTGGCAAAACAATGAATCTGACTGGAAAACTGCAGCGGTAATCAAAAAAATAATAGCTGGCTACACTCTTTAGGCTTCAGGATATTTGAATATTTCTGCTTTCGTTTGATGTCAGCAAGTGACTACGGCCATGTGCTGTTCTGTTTACTACCATCGGTTTAGTTTTCCCCAGAAACACTCTCCGCACACAGAGACAGAAAGACAGGAGCAACAGAGAGATGAAGGGAACGAGAGCGAGTGGTCGGGCAGTGCTCCTCAGACCACATGGTGACTCATCCTATTCACAAGGGGGAACTCAAATTAATTTAGCCCTGGCATTGACGTAAGCACAAATATGTCCCATTACTCCTGACAAAGCTGGTGTAACTGAGTCAGGTTTGCAGGCCTCCTTGCTCACACATGCTTTTTCAGTTCTGCCCACACATTTTCTATAGGATTGAGGTCAGGGCTTTGTGGTGGCCATTCCAATACCTTGACTTTGTTGTCCTTAAGCCATTTTGACACCACTTTGGAAGTATGCTTGGGGTCATTGTCCATTTGGAAGACCCATTTGCGACCAAGCTTTAACTTCCTGACTGATGTCTTGAGAAGTTGCTTCAATATATCCTCCTGGATATTAGGCTAAGCCAGAGGTATGTAGGGCCTGGTGGGACTAGCAGGAAGACTATGTTGGAACAGGTTGGGGTGCAGGAAGAGTGGGTCCCTTTATCAGCTCTGTCAGGGGGAAAATGCATTTCACGCCTGGCTGGGCCTCTCCCTCCCAATCTGAGCGACTGGGGGGGGTGGGGGAAGAGAGAAATGTTGCTCTTAGAGACGTGACACCGGCATCCTTCTGTGCCACCCAGTACGATTAGTACCGGGCACAGGTGGATGGTGGCTGACCGGGGAAAGGTACGCACACGCCCATCCACACCTCATGACCCCACTTGTCAAACTCCTCACAGTCAGTGTACACACACACACACACACACACACCTCCGACATTGTCACAATGGCCCTCAACCCCCCCCACTGTCCCAAAGCCATGACGTCTGCAGCTAGTGTAACAGTGCCAGTCTGCTCCCATCCAGACCTCTGTCTTTGCAGTGCCCTCTATCCAGCCATAACCATCCTCTCCACCCCGTCCGGTCTCAATGCTGGACGCTGCCAGGGGCTATTCAGGGCTCGAGTGGTAAGCCGGCAATTTTCAACTTCCCGTGTATTTTTAGAAAGGTAGTCTAACACCACCCCCCCCTCCTGACCCACTCCTCTCCTCTTTGCCCATTTGGGTAACTAACTCGTAAACAGCTGGGAGTGTGGTTTTCCTTTTGGAGGCAGCTCATTTAGCCTTGCAGCTGCAGAGTAGAATTTCCCTTTAATGATACCGCAACATCAAACAGGCTACTAGTGGAGCGAAAATGTGGCATTCGAGTAGTTCAACACTATGAGGCAAAGTAGCATTCAATGGTATTCTGTGTAACAACGAAGGATAGTAGGGAGTTACAGTTGGGAGAAAATAGAGACAGAAGACTCCTTTGACCTTCAGTGACTAAAAACTGCCATTTAAACCGATGGGGCTAAATCCAAAATTGCACATGTATACAAGTAGCCTGTGTGCTCATGTAGTGTTTAAGTGTGCATGCAGATATAGTGTCATCACTTACGTCGGGGTAGTCTTTTACAGGCACAAAGAGCTTCTCCTGCAGGTGAATGATGGGTCCCATGGCCTCAGGTAAATCCAGAGGGTGTTTCTCTACCAGGCCATTCGCGGTGTCATTGTACATTTCTTTCCTCACTCTGTTGATCTCTGAAAAACAAAAGCAACACACAGTTTGAGGATTGTACGCAGAACAAAACTAAAGCTATGGAAAAAAAATTGTCGTCAAGACAAAACTAAACGAGTCGGTCCAAAGCGGAAACGGGAAAGGTACCGTCAGAATTCGTTTTCATTTTCCACTGCACAACGTTTGGAAATGTTGTTTCACTACAGTGTACACTATTGAGTACGACCCATTGCTTTGTGTTCGATCAAACCATTGAGGATTTGTTAGATGAGGTCTAGGGAGTTGTGGCGTGTGGGGTTAAAGCTAGCTTAGACAGCGTGTCTGGTGGTACGTCTAGTGAAATAGTGCGTTTGAGGGGGCAGCAGCAGAGAACAGGGAATGGCTCGCTCCTAATCATTCAAGGGGAGATGTGCCTTCAGTTTAGATCAGCCTGTCCGGTAAAACAAATGGACCAAAGGCAGGGACCAACCCACAGCAAGACAATTCCAGGTCTCTCTCACACACACACACTATTACTGCCTACAGTGCAAATACAGCCTCAGAAATACTAGCACCCCATATACACAGCTGAGACATGCAGTCAGTCTCTCCCCAGGCGGGGGGGGGGGGGGGGGGGGGTGGGGGGGGGGGTGGGGTGTCGAGACATGGGATTCATTTATGATGTTCAGTTGGGCCAGTTGAAGGACAGGGCTGCACACTGTTCTATAGCTTAACACACTAACTACAGGATGGACAACCATTGGTCACGCTGCATCCCACATCCCTGACCACACACGGCCCACCACCAGTTGACGTTCACAAACCATCCCTCAACCAAAGTGCCTGTTATGTTCGAGCCTGGTCCTGACAAATTAGCTAGGCCCATGTCCTCTTTCAGATTTAATCACCCTCTCCCCCCCATTGTGGACCACACTGCATTTCAGTAAATGTTTAGCTTTCACGGCATTCCTAATTCAATTGAGGTAAAATTCCAAAGCGCACCTTTGTAGGAGGTTTAGCCAAACTGTGGATCAGAGAGAGTTCATTTTAGACTAATGGAGGTGGGGTGGGGAGAGATGTGACTCCAATGGGAGATCCCAACAACTACCGAGGCGGAGGAAACAGAGGCCATCTGAGGGAGAGCGGTAGAAGGAAACCTGGGGTGGGCCTCAAAAGGCAACCCTTCGATTAAAACGTCCGCATCATAGACATCAATACCAGATCCCGAATGACAGAGAGGGAAATCACCAAAGTAAACCAGAATGCTAAAACCAAATGCCACAGTCCCCTCAAGTGCTGTAGCGCCACCCAGAGCAGCGGGGTTTGTGAAGAGAGGGCGTTATAAAAACACACGTAGAGGACCTGTAGACAAAAAAAACAAGTGCCTGTTGAAAGGGATTTCCTGACCATAGAAAAAGGCACATCTGGCAAGCAGCTCAGGAGAATCTCACAGATCTGTTTGATCCATACCGTCAAGGGTTACAGAGCAGACCACCGAGATGACAAGTCCTCCCCATTAGAGTGACATGACAAATCTATTTAGCTGTCGATCTATGAATTAATAGTGGGATGGGGAGTGCGGACAATACCTCTAAGTAGCTAGGTCCTTCCCTGGATAAAGGACTGAAAGCTTCTTAGGCCGGACCAAATCAATTAATAGTTAAAAACGTTGACATTTTTTGGGCCAGGACTTAGTTGAACTATGCAATTCTCACAGATCTGTCTGAGTAGAGAAGGGTGTAGTATGTGGTTTAGTGAAAAGTATTAGGCTCCAATAGATCAGAACATCTTGGCACCAAATGGAAGAAAACTGACCGAATCAGGGAGGGACAGGAATTTGTCCAATAAGAAAAGGTGAACTTTTGTTTTCTGTTGTGAAACGTTTGGCTACGGTGTGACCTAATGAATTTGGCCCGGCTGGGACCATGGGGGGGATGACCTTGGTTGGCTATTGCAACCGTATGGTCACAGGACTCAGTGGTGATGAAATGCTAAAAGGTAAGCTGTGGAGTGGCAGTTCATACTGCCTAGAACATAGTGTGTGTGCGCGCGCGCTCAAACCTCCCAGGGAGGGATTCGTAGGAGGGCCAGGCACCAGGGTTTATCAGGTTTGAAAGGCTTAGAAATTGGCAACCCGGCCAACAACTTGTAACGTTCCTCCCTCTACACTGACAAGCACGTTCTCTTTTCAAAAGGCTCCCCCCGGCCCAATTCTATTTCCTCCTGCTAAAATGTCACATTAACATAGAGGCCGGGCAATCAGCCCGAGACGCGCAATACTTGACAACATCTAATTTCACCGGCATCAAAATCCTCACACCAAGTCTTTTCCCAACCACTGGGCTAACCTAAAAATGACCCCCTGCCTGGGCACTTAGGATGAAATAAATGTGTGTTTGTCCACACTGGCGACGTGTGGCTAGTCAAAGAGGTAGAGACTAAGGATCATTCAATCCAAAATGGAGAAAGAACAGCTGGTTAACTTGGGCAGTAACAGTAGAACTGAAGGAGAACTGACGCAATTTTATGCTGTTTGAAGCACACACACACACACAGCCATCTGAAACTACTTTGATGTTAGAAGTTCTAGGAGACTAAGGAGGAGTGGAGAAGAAAAGGTATGGCAGTCCATGTATCGTGTGTAAGGTTAAATGAGGTAGTAATAGATCCCCCTGGCCTCCCGCTACCCACCACACTCAGCTTAGTTTTTAGTGTTTCAAAGTGCCAGAGTCAGCAGTCGGTCTGCTGCACACACCAAATCGCCAGGTCTGCCTATTGCATAACACACAGAATTGAACTCTGCTCTTGACTCCTGATATGACAAAAATATATATTAAAAAAACACTTGACCTTGAGTGGCAGGAGGACAGTCAAAGTGAGAGTGAGATGAGAGAGATCACCTGCACTGTGCTGAAAGACAGAACAGACACAGCATTTGACTTGTGACACTTCATCACTTCCAAAACACCCTTGGCTCAGAACAGTCTCATTTCTTTCCTACCTTCTAGTTCCTGCACTTATGTTTTTATTTTATGTAACTAGGCAAGTCAGTTAAGAAATTCTTATTTACAATGACTGTCTACCCCGGCCAACACTGGGCCAATTGTGCACCGCCCTATGGGACTCCCAATCACAGCTGAATGTGATGCAGCCTGGAGTCGAACCAGGGACTGCAGTGACGCACGCCTCTTGCATTGAGATGCAGTGCCTTAGACCGCTGCGCCATTCCGGAGCCCATTCGGTGCCAAGAAAATGGTCAGTCCCGAGTCTTAGCACAGGCAGCAGTCCATGAACTACAATACATTAAAAAAGTAAAATTTCTGTTATAGGGGAGGAAAACAGTTTGAGAACTAGGCCTAAAACGCAGTGACAAAGCAGTTCAACAGCATTAGGATAAGGCTATTTAGAATGAGAGCATACAGACAACTAGGCTTGGGCGGTATCCAGATTGTCATAACGACTTTGGGCTATTTGGTAATACCAGCACTGAACACAAGGGGCACTGTTTCAAACCCTACTGAGCGCATTGTGAACATTTTGTACAGTTGGACCTAAACTATAGAAGAAAAAAAGAAAACCCTACTACAGTTTGCTGCATGCACAAAACAAATAATCAGCAAGGCTCTTGAGCCAGGAGGGGATTGTGGTTTCCAACCAAATGCCCAACTACAGAGCATTTAGCACATTTTAGACAACTTAGATTTGTTGTAACTGGCGAACATTTAGTTGTGAATTTCATATTGTAATTACCACCTGGAGCATGCTGCACAACAGTGAGTGACTCAAGTAAACCACATGACTGGGGACGACCATAAGCCACACAATAATGTGACAGCTGAAATGAACGCAATGTTCTTTATCTAAGACAAACAAGTTGACTACAGGTATTTACTTAAGTAGCTACAAATATTTAAACTTCAAAGAAATATTTAAGGATATTGAAAACCCATCCCATGACTTCTTCCAAATACCCTGGTATACCGCTCAAGCCTAGTAACATCACTGACGGTCAAGCATAGCTCAGCTCATGCTTAACCGTCAACACTGACATCAATAACTAGGCCTATATATCCCAACCCTGTTTTCAAGCACATTCACACAGTAGGCCAACACAGAACTGGTCAAGCAAAGGCAAAAAAATTCTGACCGACTAGAAATAGGCCTAAATCAGGTCCTTGGTCTGGCTGCCTTCCTTTCAACTTCCTCTTCTGTAATATTGAGGCATAGAAATAGCCAACATAACAGAGTAAGTACTGTATCCATCTCCATGAATGGTCTCAGCGAGATCAGGTACTCCAAACTGGGGTACACAATGCTGCCAGTGGTACACCAAACAAATAATTCCCATTTTTAAACAGTCCATTTATATTTTCCCAACGGGGCCATACATTTGGGTGAGTCCCCCCCGTCAAGCCTCGTTTCACTGCCAAAAATACAATTAAACCATTAGAGTTCAGCGAAATAACAATGTCAAATACAGGTAGCCTAGTCAAATAATTAACATCCAACCATTAATCTCACGGGAATTCCACTAACGGTCCGTATGTAGCCGAACGTAGCTGCTGCTCATGTTGGTATCTGTACTGATGGCACAAAAGCCATGACAGGGAGACATAGTGGAGTGGTAACGCGCGTGCAAACAGTTGCTCCCGATGCCACCGAGAGGCTCTTGCTGCCAAGGGAATGCCTGACAGCTTGAAAGACGTTTTGGACACTACAGTGAAAATGGTTAACGTCGTTAAAGCAAGGCCTCTGAACTCACGTGTATTTTCTGCACTATGCAATGATATGGGCAGCAACCATGTACTGCTTTCACAAAGAAGTGTGCTGTTATAAAGGGGCAAAGTATTCACTTTTTTGAATTGAGTTGTTTTTACTAACATTTTTACTTGTCTGACCGCTTGCATGATGAGTTTTACACAACTGGCCTATCTGGGTGATGCTTTCTCACCTGAATCTAGGATTACAGGGACTCTGCAACTATATTCAATGTGCGGGACAAAATTGAGACTGATTAAGAATTGAGCTCTTCTCTGTGCATTAACAAGGACAATACACAGGTCTTTCCATGTTTGTTTACAGACAATGTCAAATAGCGACGCACCTGAGTGAGTTGGGTGCGCAATTACGCTGGTACTTTCCCAAAACGGATGACAAACTGGATTCGTTATCCCTTTCATGCCCTGCCTCCAGTCCACTTACCGATATCTGAACACGAGAGCCTCATCGAAATTGCAACAAGCAGTTCTGTGAAAATTGAATTTAAAACAGAAGCCACTGCCAGATTTCTGAGTACCCTGGCTTGGCAAATCGCACTGTTAAGACACTGATACCCGTTGCAACCACGTACCTATGTGAGAGTGGATTCTCTGCCCTCACTAGCATGAAAACTAAATACAGGCACAGACTGTGTGGAAAATAATTTAAGACTGAGACTCTCTCCAATACAAAATTGCAGAGTTATGTGCATCCTTTCAAGCACACCCTTCTCATTAACCTGTGGTGAATTATTCACAATTTTCAATGAACAAATAAAAGGTTTTATATGTAAGACGGTTAAATAAAGAGCTAAATTGATTTTCACTTGTGCCCTGGTCCTATAAGAGCTCTGTCACTTCCCACGAGCCGGGTTGGCAAAAACTCATTCTTATGTTTAATAAACGTATCGTATAGTGTGTGGGGCAGGCTTACAATGATGGCCCTGGTGCTAGAGGGGGTACGCAGCTGGAGATTGAATGTTTGAAGGGGTACGGGACTATAAAGTTTGGGAACCACTGAGCTAGATCATTTCTGATGAGATGGAGGGGGCTGTGTAGAATGTGAGATGTTGGACTAAGTGCATAGTGACGTGGCATGGACCACAGCCTATAGGAGAAAAAAAAATGTGCCAAGTAATCTTTCTTCAATATCATGTAAGGGTATGGGGGCTGCAGTGGTTCTAACCCGTGTACTATGGAGAGTGTGACATGACCGCAACACACCTGAAGAGGAAAAAAAATAAAATAAGAACTATAGCTGGCATGCCACACACACACAACTTTATCTGGTCGACTAGCACTCCTCAAATTCCCTTTTTCCTTCTTCCTGTATCCCTCCCAGTGACTCAGAGCTGATGCTTTTCTCCCCATGCCGTCTCTGGATCCTAGCAGGCCAATTCCTCACGTCAACCCGAGCTAAATCAGCAGTAAGAGATCAAATTCTCACCCACATGGCTGTACACCCCTGGGGTGTAGGTTGAGGAAAAGTAGGCTTTTACTAAAGGGATCTGATGGCGCGAGAGCGTGCATTTCTGAGCACAGAGCAGACCGGTGTCAACAATCAAGTCGTAGTAGTCGTCATGTTCTTGGGTAGGCGAGACTCAGGATTGAAGGAGGGGGGGGGGGGGGGGAATTCAGGCATGGAAAGCTTAGGAAGGAGAACAAGAGATGGAAGGAACATTTTATTTGGTAGAGATGCAAAGATGACATAGGGCTGAAGTCACACGATTTTAGTCACAACTGCGAAGAGTCATGGGTCTCCAATTGCCCTAGAAAGGAACCGGTGGAAACAGCAGAGGGGAATAGTCTAATCAGGTTTAAGGGCAGAGAGCAGCGGTCTAAACAAGATCCATGAGGTCTGGGACAATGGATCATTAGTAAGTCTAAAAATAAAGAGTTCCGTAGAGACATTAACTGCTTCGTCCTCGTCCTGCTGCAGCTCTCTGGAAGAGGCTGTCCTCTTGACAACCCCGAGCCCTTATGTCAGGGAATAAACTGTGTCTAGCACACCACAACAGGAGAAAGGATAAGAAAGAACTGGGACAGGTGAACGCCAAGCCAAATCCAGGTAGGGATTCAATCCACCATAATGCTGTTCTCCATCCCATGACGTCAGATAAGGGTAAGAAGGATGGCCGCTTAAAAATACACGCCCGCGGTGGTGGAGAAGAGCCTTCGCAAAGTTACAAGTTTATCCACTTTGTAGCGGCACACTTTAGCTATCACAAAGCACAGGCGCGAACATATAATTTGGGCTTAATGCATTCCCTTCTCTTTATTCAGTCCCAGACGATTTTATCCAAAGAGACACTCCACTTCAGTTAAGGCTTTGCGGCAGAAGGTATGAGAAAAGGGCTCTTAAAAAGGTGAACAAAAATCTAAATATGCGGGCGATTGAGCCATGAAAACATTAATTTCTGCTCTTATCGCGGACCCACAGCAGTCTCGTCAATTAAAACACTTGAGTTTCAGCGTTAGCGGCCAAGATGTGCATTGACCAGTGAGATGGATGATGACTGTGGCAAATGCTAGGCAGGCCTCAATATTCTCAGGGGCCGATGTAATTGCTGGGCCAAAACAAAATGAAAGCACTAAACTGCCATTGAAAGGAACGACACTGCAGTTTCCCGGGCGAGCCAGTGAAAGATTTATGTTTGCAGGACTCTGCTAAGCAGTCGGAGTAAAAACCTCCGGCGCCAGTTCTTTGAGCAGATAGGCTACTCAATAAACGACTGGAGTAACAAGGCCTCTCAATCCGCCATCTCTCCACTGAGCCTGATGTGAGCCAAGACAGGAAATACAACAGCACAAATTTGGTTTGGTCGTTCGATGCTTCACAGTAATTCCCAAACACAGTTAGCTGCATAAATTGGGTAGGGACAAAGTGTAAGCCTGCATGAGTAGAGAACACATACACATTTCTGAAAAGCAGCACGTTCTGCTCGATGACAGTCAATAATGAGCAGGCGCAGAGCTGCTTCTGTAGTGGCAGGAAAAGGATATCGAAATGACCGTTACATGCACTGTGCAAGGCCTTTGTGGATCATTTTCACAACAAAATATATAAAAAAATAAATAAAAAAGGGGTGAAACAGAAACAGTACAAATATTAGACCCTTTACCAGTATCAAGCCAAACTTGACTATTTGAGATGCTTATAGCTTTCCGGTTGAGGGGATTTTTTTTTTTTAAATCCCTTTTCCTCTGATCGCTACCAACTTCTTCCCTGCCTGCTAGTTGAAGCATTCCGGCAGTTAGCCAGGGATTGGATAGATTCAATGTGTTTGGTGTTCTGACGGAAGCCAACATTTGTCAGCGAAAGAGACAATAATAGCAGTGCTTCTGAGGTTGCCGGCGCTAGCAGCCGAAAATCTGACAAACGTGGCTTAATGTGCCTCTTGGCAGCGGGTTGCGGCAGCATGACGACTCCAATAGGATGTGTCATAGCTGGTCAGCATGTCAATTAGACAATGAAAACAGACATGCACAGAGGAGGAATACAGTCATGCGTTTGGGTCCCACAGCTTTGGCGAATCTCTGGGTCCGTGTAAAGTGCCACAGACCAAAGCAGACTGCTGTAGTCATTATTTCCTATCCTGTTGGCAAGAAAAGAACAGGCAGCGAGATGGAAATTCGGCATGGCTGTGGAAGTCTGACTGGACAGCCAGTGAGTAGAAGGTTGGCGTATAGGCCTGACTCAACTGACTAAAGGAGAACTGAAGTGCTAATTTAGCAATATTGCTAGCCAACATCTCAGCCAATGGTTGTCGCAAGGGAGGAGCTTTTCCCCAGATTCCAAATTATTGAGCAAAAAGGTCAAACCTGAACATTCCCAAAGACTAGCTCTCCTAGTACCAAAGCCTCCTAACCATTACCAGATCTGAAAACGAAGAGACCCCGGGATCTCTGCAGAGCTATTAAGCCCTGCTACTAAAATTAGAACAGGTGATCACATATGGAACTGCTTTATGGTCTGGGTGTGAACGGGGGTACGGTATCAGCTCAATGAGGCATGGGAGTGCTTGTTTGCTGCACAGGGAGAGGTCTGCTGTTGGAGGACAGCGCACTCACAAGGAGGGCCTGGCCAATGCAGAGCCATAATGGTTTCCCTCTTAATGGCCGCCGCAGGGCTCTCAGTACTCTCCACGTGGAGGTACATTAGGAAGACACCCCCGGGGTGCTCACTAGCCATGTTGCCCTTAGCGCCACCGGGTAACGGAAAACACACTCACGCTGCTCTTGACAACACCATGCCAACATTAATGTAGCATAACAGTAATGTAAGAGGAAAAGGTAGAGCTTGATGCCAATTGTCCACTCAGCAAGTCCTGCAAATGATGCAATTCACCAACTAGTAATTCTAATGCACCCAAATGCAACCACCAGTTGAAATAAAGATATGCATTGTTGCTGCTTTTCAACCATCACAAAAAGGGATAGGATATGTAGCGTTAAATTGGAAAGTGCTTTGAGGTGAGAGATGGCTTAAAAATGTTTCCATTCATCTTTGGGGATACTTTCTGGAAAGAGGATTGGGGCCTGGGGGGGGAATAAAGAATCTCCCAAACTATGCCTAAATTTGGCTGCTGTGTTAAGAGGGAAACTCCACCCTTCAGCAGCATAACAAAAGAGCCAACAGACCGCTCTGTAGAGACAAACTTGTAAGATCGCAGAGACGCAAAGGACTTAAACTGGGGTATTAATCTCACACCCTTTTATTCTCCCTTTTCAAGGGCGCTCATTTGACTTCACATACCAACGGAATTTGTGAGCAAATAAAATACATAAAATAAAAACACACATGCTGTGTGCTCGACTCTCCAGACTCACTCCCCGTTTATGTTAACCCACTTCCTCATCGCATTGGCTGATCCAGCAGGAGAAGCAAGCACCAACCACCCACCTTCAGTCTGGCCCTTAGGCGCACACCCACACTGCTTTAGAGAATACAAGCCATCTGCTAAGCATTCTAGGATGTGAGTTAACAGGGGGAATAACAGGAAAGGACCAGGATGTTGGGCAGATTGTCTGTGTCTGTTGAGGGGAACAGAGGCAGAGGCCATGGCCACATGTTTCCACTGGAAGGCCTGTAACGATCGCCAGAGGAAGCATTTCCTTTCGGTGCTTGCCAGGGCAGAGTAGCAGGCTGAAAACAAACACACTGAACAAGGAAGACAGCATAACCCCCTCCGCCACACCACAATGACAGGAAATGTCCAGCTGTCGGAGGAGGAAGGAATGTGTTAAGAAAAGATAACCGCCCTGCTTCCTCCCTGAGCATGAACCGCCCTCAACATCCTACGGGTGTGGGGGGGAGGGTTTATGCCATCCTGTCACTCAGATGGCTAATTATTCCAGGACCCCTAAAAAATTTTTTTTTTTTTACACAAGACCGCCCCGTAACCCATCCTTCATTTTACCCTAGATCGAAGGACGCTTGCACCTTGCAGTCTTACAAACCACCTTCAAAAAGGCAGCACTATGGGAAAAAAATGAAGTCACTCAAAACGGTCAGAGCAGGGCAAGTATTGTCACTGTGTCGATAGGGCTTTCCCCCTGCCATAGAGCCGGGCAAAAGCAATCTGTGCCTTTCCAATTGGATGTCGTTGAGAGGTCATTAAGGCGGCCTTGTGACTTACTGTGATGGTGAAGGGGAGAGGAGCAGAGGGCTCTCTCCATCACATCCATTGGCAGGAAGGGTAAGAGACAATGAAGCAAGAGCATTTCTTTGGCTTTAATTAGCAGGGATTGAGGTCACGCTATGACAGTGAGCGTTTACACCAGGGCCAGGGAGAAATAGAATAAATGCCGGTAGTGACATAATGACCGCAATGTGAAATGTGATGCCTTGGGGCATGGAGCGCCTAGACAACTTCACATAGAATAACATGCTGCGTGCAAGGTGGTAACATCACTGTGCAGCTCTGGTTGAACCTGCCAAAACTTGTTGCACAACAGTTGCTGTATATGAACAGGCTGTGATGACGGGGAATTGTGGGAAGGAAAACCAGCCTCAGATCTTTGCCTGGTCATCCCCTAGTAAGCATAACTACCCATTCGTGTTGACGGTGAAAAAAGGCGCTCATCAGGTTTTGGAAGGGGGGGGGGGGGGCAGAAGTGGGTCACGATATCATAGCAACAAGCAAACAATTTCCGCCCTGATCTGTCAGCAGTGAGTCAGGAAAGCCAGAGTCCCTGGGCCTGCTTAAGGGTTTAGGCATTGATTGTTTTCAGAGTGCTGGCTGTCTGATGAGAATGGGAGGGATGAGAGAGGAGCAGGGCAGTCTGGTTTGTCTAGAGAAACCCAGAGCAGGGGAGGCTGGTTTGAAGAATGGGTGACCCAGGGCTAATGCAAATAGACAGGCCCCGTAACAGGCCTTTAATGTCAGCACTGGTCTTCAGATAAGGGGAAATGTACCCCTCAGGCAGAATTACTGCCATGCAAGAGACAGGAGAAAACAGAGGGGGAGAGAGAGAGAGAGAGCACTAGGAGGAAATAGCAAGCAGCCATAGAATGTGCCAGACGTCGACAGAGCGGAGAAGGCAGGCTGGCAAGTTCGTGTTACGGACTTCTCCCCACGCCCATGAAAAATGGCTTAGGACAGAGTCAAGGACATGGAGTCATTCACAATTCCCATGGAAAACTAGACACCAGTCTGAGCATTCGTAAATGCTGATCACACCCCCGCGCTGTGTGTATTTTGCAGCGCACACAAATGTTATTCAATAATTTCATCCAAACCTGTCGCGCACATCAACGAGCTTATCCTTGGCCAGGCGCCAACCTAGAAGTTGGTTCCATTTGATGCTCTACAAGTCCCATCTCCTCATTGGTTTTTAGGAGTATATACCCATGTGGGTGATTGCAAGATGAACTGAAGTCCACAGTCCAGTTAGTGACAGTAATGTACCTTAAAGTTAGAGCCCAGGCTCTGTCGCAGCCGGCCGCGACCGGGAGGTCCATGGGGCGACGCACAATTGGCTCAGCGTTGTCCAGTTAGGGAGGGTTTGGCCGTCAGGGATATACTTGTCTCACCGCGCACTAGCGACTCCTGTGGCGGGCCGGGCGCAGTGCACGCTGACCAGGTCGCCAGGTGCACGGTGTTTCCTCCGACATTGGTGCGGCTGGCTTCCGGGTTGGATGTGCATTGTGTCAAGAAGCAGTGCGGCTTGGTTGGGTTGTTTCGGAGGACGCATGGCTCTTGACCTTTGCCTCTCGAGTCCGTACGGGAGTTGCAGCGTTGAGACAAGACTGGTAGTAGTTACAATTGGATACCATGAAATTGGGGAGAAAAAAAAGCGGTAAAACAAAAAAAGCTAGTTGCCAACCGCCATAAGGTCCACAGAAGGCTGGAGGAGAGATTACTGGAAACTAACTAGGTTTCCTTTTATATGTGGATTAATTGTCAGTAAAGAAAACTATTGTGTGACTCAATTCTATAAAGATCTAGAAAATAAAAAAAGACATTACGCATTTCTGGTAAAATAACCCAATGTCTATATCCCAGAACACATTAGCTAACAGCAAGCTAGCTTGCTAAATGTCCATAAATGTTTGTTTTGACCCCCCCCCCCCCCCCCCCCAAAAGAGTTGGTTCTGCGTGTCATTATCACATCTGGTGTGGATGGACAAAAAGCAACATGCACGTGGCCAGTGTAGTCAGCATGTTAGTGGTTTGCACAAGAAGAAATCAGTGTATAATACATTCATGATATGCTTCTTTAGGGAGAGCAAAAAAAATAAAAAAATAAGGCATCATTTACCAGATCACAAATGAACAAAACAGATCACGTAAATAATATTCATTCTAGCAGAGGCATGTGGTGAGGGGGAGGAGGAAAAAGGAACCAGAGCCTCTCATCGAGTGTGTCAGATGCTCAATAAACATTTAAGGAAAAGGGTTGAGGAAAACCTCAAGCCACCGACAGCTTGAACCAGTGTCAAGCGCAATCCGTGAACTTCCGAGAGGAGAAAATTAAGGTGGAAAAAGAACAGACTACCAGGCGAGCTGGAGAAACAGGGAGCAGTCCATCGCTGCTGATTAGGGCCCCGAGACAATACCTCACCTGAATGTGACAGAACAGCCAGCGCCTCTGCATCAATTCAGACACCCAGAGGATACGGACACTGGCCTGCTGCACACAGCAAGAGCATCATATACAGATATCCCATTATAGTAATCTTATCTAACATTTTCTTTTTTTCCCCCTCCTCCCTAGTAATCTTTATGAAGGGCCACTGCTTTTATCAGCCCCTAATTAGAGTGGACGACGGTTGTAGTGGGTACTAGCACGGTAGTGCCATTGGTGACAGTGGGTTGTTGGCCCTAAAACACAAGGGATCATTGTTTGGAACCGAGGGGGGGAGGGAGGGCAACTGACCTTCCCCTCAGCCTGGGAGAAGACCTCATTCAGAGCACATATGCATATTCTCTTTATCGCCCACACCCTCTCAGCCTTGCTCCCCTTTCCATTCAGTGCACACAATCAATCAATTCTCTGTGCCTAGAAAACACACTAACCCTTTCATTAGGGCCACAATGATTTCCCATTATTTTCCCCCTGGGAATGTTGTTTATGCTTTCATTTTGTGTAATGGTGTTAAGTAAGCTTTTGTTTCCCCCAATTAAAAAAATAAATAAAAATAAAAAACGCACAAAAACAGCCATTGTGTTTGCTTGTAATCAAGTCATAAATCTCAAACTGATAAATCAGGCTAATCCTTCAGCAAAACAAACTAGCAGCAAAATATCAGAACAAATACTTCTAGAAAAAGAGCCATCATTCAACTTGCCCATATGCAATTTAATAATTTCATACAGGCGCTCACGGCCCTGCTGTAGTTGTCAGTCGGCAACATTGAGAGCAGAGGAAGGCAAACTTGCAGAACACTGCTACCGTCAACCTCCTGGTGCTCTGCCGGTATCACCGGATGCTGTGACGCAACCACTGGTTTGGGGGGGTAACCCGATCAAGTTCTGGGTAGGGGACGGGACAAGGCTATACTAACTTGAGCAACTGCAGTGTGGAATACAGCAACTATCACCACAAATTTCTTGAAGGTACCCCTGACCGTTTGCATTTGCCCTCAACCGCAAGTCTCGATTAACACTCAAACCTGTTCTATGGAATGTAAAAAACAAACACCTTTGTCAGCTGGGCAGAGGTCTGCACTCACTGCCAGGGTGAAACAACTAGGCTAAGGCTTACGGATTGAGAGGACTAAGCCACATTCGTACTCAACCACCAAGGTAAAGTCAGAGTCTTTACAAGACAGGCACACCCTTCCACAGACAATAGAAAGGAGAATGTTAACAGGTTGCTGTAGCTGTGTGGCAAGAGAAAGAGATGAAGGAGCATCCTTTGCAGGGTGAAACAGGCAGAGCCTTGGGATCTGAATGGCACTACCCTCTACATATTTGATGGTGTAGTGCTAATGATGGTCTCATACACCCAGAGGGGAGGTTAATGCTCAGCTACAGAAGCGTTAGAGAAACAACAAGTGTGAGACAGGTAAATGATTCACTGGTGATTTAAAAAAGAATAATATTGCTGCTTGTGCCTTGCAAGAAGTCGAAGGTTGCAAACTGCCAGGAAAATGGATCCGTTATAGCATTTAGGGAGGAGATGAGGGAGGGTGAGCTAGAAAGCTTTCAGGGTATTCCAGGACTAAATGTTCCAAAAATAAGTCCTGCATGATATGCACAAGGCAGATCGGGCTTGTCTCCAGTTAATGTAATATAGATCAAATGGGAGTTAAAATTCACTAACAGTAGGCATTTGGAAAAACGAAGTGTTATCGGTTAAGCGCACTTCAAGCTATCCTAAATTCCTCAGCAAGCCACTAATGCTTGCCATTCCTATCACAAGAGGGAAAAAACGCAAGCAGAGAGAACGAGAATCAGCTAATGTCTCCACCTTCCCGCTCGGTGTGTCAAAACTAAAAGATGAAGGGGGAAACGCTGACAAATAACACAGCTACTCCCATGGAGCCTAATTGTTTGGCCCCATCTGCAGCAACAGCCAGCCCTGAGACTCAGACTAGACTAGAGCAAAAACAAATGAGACAGAGAAGAGAATAAAAGAGGGAGTGGTGGAAGGAGTGGGATGGGAGCTATTTGAAGCAGCTGTGTGGACCCTTTCCTCATTCCTGAGGCCTTCATGTACATGAGGGAGGAGTGAATGGAGAGCGAAGGGGAGGGGGGAAAAAAAGCAGTCTCAGATGGACTCTTACAACTCACAGGAAACGGGAGACACAGAAGCACCTTACTGAGAAACAATACTGAACAAAAAAACGCAACATGTAAAGTGTTGGTTCCAAGTTCCATGAGCTGAAATAAAGATCTCATAAATGTTCCATACGCACAAAAAGCCTGTGAAATATTTGTTAAGAAATTTGTTTACTTCCCCATTAGTGTGCATTTCTCCTTTGCCAAGATAATCCATCCACCTGACAGGTTTGGCATATCTAGAAGCTGATTAACCCTTAGCCTACAATTTCCGCACCCACCCAGATAAACATAATGCAAAAAAAAAAAAAAGAATAAAAATGTCTGTTTAAGCTAGAGTTTTTGCATGGGCTGCGTCTCAATCCACCGCATCTGCAGATGTCAACCATCCGCATCTGCAGTGAAAGGTGGCAGAGCTAGAGCAGTGTTTGTCAGACCATGAGACGTCCCTAGGAAAAAAATAAAAGTAATCACAAAAATGTCTAGTGTCTCAACGGTTTGGCCTAAAAAGTATTATGACCATTCTATTGAAAGATGACTCATGAACACAATGCCATTCTCGGTTCTGCTCTAGGGTTCGTCTGAAGGTCCCTGGTAACAGTTTTTTATTTTTATGAAAGTATGGAGATACTTCCCCTTTTAGGCACTAAACTAGGCAAGAAACTGTTTACTGATATCTCTCAGATATAGCACACATTAAGACATTTTGTTTTGGCCAACTGGTTGTTCCATGTAGTGAATCTTATTCAATGCAGCCATTGGTTAATAGCAGAAATGGCTAATTTCTCTATATTTTGATGCCTCAGGCAGGGGGTCTTAAAATTCAAAATCAAATAGCTTAATGATTCTTGGTATGACCATCTTAAAACAATTCCATATCTTAGCTTAGAACCTCCCTCCCCCGGCACTAGAGGGTTAAAAAGCATGATCATAACACAGGTACACCTTGTGCTGGGGACAAAAGGCCACTAAAATGTGTAGTTGTCAAAACAATGCCTCAGATGTCTCGAGGGAGCGTGCAATTGGCAGAGATGTTACTATAAGTCGCCTCCGTCGTTTTAGAGAATTTGGCAGTTACGTCCAACCGGCCTCAACCTCAGACCACATGTAGCCAGCCCAGGACTTCCACATCCGGCTTCTTCACCTGCGGGATCGTCTGCGGGGGCACGGGGGGGGGATGTGCTGAGTATTTCTGTCTGTAATAAAGCCCTTGCAGGGGAAAAACTAATTCTGATTGGCAGGGCATGGCTCCCAAGTGGGTGGACCTATGCCCTCCTATGGCTGCGCCCCTAACCAATCATGTGAAATCCATTACACAGGAAAAGAGACAAAGGAGCAGGGCTTTGCCTTCAGCCATTTTATGAAGCGTCGAAACAGGCTGGTCATCTTTCCCAGAGACTAAACCAAACTTAAGCAACCCTTTCTGCCTGAAATGGGTGTTACTTCCTTTGGTTAGGCATGTTTCTCACATACACAAACTGGGGGGAGGAAGGGAGAGGTCAAAGTCTAGGGAGGACGAGTTGAAGCCAAAACATCCCAAAGATAAACAAAAGAACCAAGACAGCTGTTGTGACATAAGTATTACAACCAGCCGCATAGGCACGGATGGGCCCACTCAAATCAGATTGAACAAAAATAAAAACTTTTAAAAAAATTTTTTAAAATACACTACTTGTCAGTGTTCCAAACTGGACATTACTTGTCTTTACCTAAACATGCACACACACACCATCTGATTGAATTCATAGCTAGCAGTGCACTGGGTTAGTCAGTTGATGAAATAAGAACAGAGTAACTGGAAAGACATTGACTCACCTTATGGGTGGTCAAAAATAACTATAAACACACCCCCAGTGCACTGCTTGCTATGAATTCTGATGGTGTATTAGGGTCCTATCAAATCCGTTTGATTTATTTTGCCTGATTCAGTTGTTACATTTTATCAGATGTCCGTTCTAAATTTTTCCCCCAGGTGCTCACACTCAAAAAAATAAAAAAAATAAAAAAAATAAATAAAAACTTTCTACACAAAGTGAAGACCAGACATACGCGCACACAGAGGCATTCCTGTTCCGTTTCTGGAAAGATGAATTATAAAACTAAATAAAAAATTTAAAAAAAAATCACCGATGCATTTTGTTAATGTCTTATGATTACGTTTGGCAAATTAAGTTCAAAATGTTTAGTGGTTATCCTACTAAATTAAACGTAAAAATAGTTGCATTCCGTTTTAAATGTCTGGATTCCGTCTGCACTTCCCACAACAGGGATTTTATTAGTGCCCTAGTGTATGCACGTCTTTGGAACAGTAAACTCAGTGTGTTATTCTGATCATTTGAAATATATTTTGCAGCGTGTTTCTTAAGACCATAGCCATGAATTTACATTCTTAAAAAAAACATTTGGTCCTCAAAAATCAGGTTAATGGTTTGAGTACAATCAAGTAGCGCAGTGCAATAGTAAGGTAGCCTATGCATTTAATGATAAATCATTGAATGGTCCAATTTCAGCACACCCACCAACGAATTTGGCTACGTTACAGATTACAACGTCTCTAAACTGTCATGTCCTGTTCACGCCATGCATAATTTGTTATCCAGTGTTACAAATGCTGTGCCATTTCCCTTCTGACAGGAAGCACCATGACCTTGCTTGTGGAACTTTGAGTTGCTCAAATTCAGAGAACAGCTAAACTGAACTCAATTTTGAATGAAAAAAGGAGAATAAAATGTAAGATCCCATAAATGGCTGCTTGTAAGCAGCCAAAACGCAGAGTGGCTTGGGTGACAGGCAAAGCCAGACAACTGGGGCAGAGGCGGATGTGATAAGACAGCCCCAGCACTCACGGGATTGTGGCCCCGAGATAACAGGGCAGGCAGGGCCTGTTGGAGGATGACTTCATCAGCTGTAGCGGGGCCGGCCTGCACCGGGCCATGGGCCAGGCTGAGCTCACACAGACAACAGCATGCGGGCATCAGATAGTCCCGGAAAGGGGGAGAAGGGGGGTGTGAGACACTATGGATCCTGAGACAGCCTTACACTCACCCTGTTTATTACCCACGGAGAGCACAAGGGAGCAATTGAGAAAAATCAGGCCTGCAACTCAGCTTTACAACTGGTCACTCAGTGAATGGGTCTTGTTAATTAAATTCTCTCTTATAAGTGGTGCCTTGGGAGGGAATCAGGGAAGCAGGGGTGGGGAGAGTGACAGAGACCCATAAAAGGTTTCAGCCTGCACAACAACCATGCCCTGACCCCCCTCTCGCTCCCCCAGTTGAGAGCTCGTGTCTCTGAAAGCCCCGGGCACCGTCTTACTTTGCGAGTGGCACTCAATCTTGTTTGATGGCAAATTGATTGCGTGTCGAAGGTTAGTGCAGATCTAGCCCTGCCCTGTGCTTGCAAAGGGTCACCCTACAGCAGGAAATGAAGTGCCTCAGCAACGGGTAGGGACTGGGTATAGACCGACAGAACCGCATACTCTTCTGTAATCTTTATTAAAGGCCAACTCTAAACCCTGACTGTCCCAGGGGACTTCCAGTGCCGAAACAGATTCACTCCTCTAAAAAAACATGACAAATCGCAAGGAAGCATCTGATTAAACACCAGCAACAAACCGTAAACACGAAACCCTATCCATTGTGCTTCGGTTAGCGGGGAATTAGTCTGCTCTAACACGCGACTTGAGCAACAAGCAAGGGTTAGATGGAGATTGTAGAGAGACGGCCTTTGAACAAAACAGATTAGGTTCGAGTAAAAAGTCATCGGGTTCGACAGCCAAAGAGGATGACTATACAGTCTAATTCTAGTCTATACTGATTTAGTGCTTACTCTTACCCGCTCTAAACCAACTGCCTGTATTTCAGCTGCCTTACAAAATGTTATAGGATCTCCATGCCAACAGAAAATATTGCAATTTGATTAAACAAGTTCGCTTGTTGGCGTGATGGTAATGCAAAACTGATCATGTAAAAATAAATGACAAAAACATGGCAGCTGTCACCACAGAAAGATGACCTGCTTTCAAAAACGCCTTTCAAGTCAAGTGACCTTGACTGGCTCAATACACACCAGCAATATAAGGACCTAGGCAACACACGCATCTTGGTGCCGAGCTAAACCAGGGAACCGGGAGTAGTTGTTACACAAGGGGGTCACAGGGGCTAATGCTCATGATGTTGGCTTTCCCTTGCCATGGAAACAGCTGCGCACACACACCAAGTTGAAGGCACAGGAATGTGTTGTATACGCGTGTGTCCGCAGCTGTCAGCAGAGCTCTGAAGGAGAGAACCTTAACTTCTTACATGTAGGTGGCAGTATTTTCACTTTCGGATGAAATACGTGCCCATATTAAACTGCCTCCTACTCAAACCCAGAAGCTAGGATATGCATATTATTAGTAGATTTGGATAGAAACTTCAGAGTGTTTTCTAAAACTGTTTGAATGATGTCTGAGTATAACAGAACTCATATGGCAGGCAAAAACATGAGAAAAATCCAACCAGGAAGTGGAAATCAGATGCTTGGAATCTTTCCAAGTCATTGCCTAACTAACAGTGACTTAGGGTTCATATTGCACTTCCTGAGGCTTCCACTAGATGTCAGTCTTTAGAACCTGGCAGTATTGAGGCAAAATATTTTCTGAACATCATGCGCCAACGTAAAAATGCTGTTTTTGGATATAAATATCAACTTGATCGAACAAAAAAAATGCATGTATTGTGTAACATGATGTCCTAGGAGTGTCATCCGATGAAGATCGTCAAAGGTTAGTGCATAATTTTAGCTGGTTTTCGTGACACATCTCCTTCCTTGGAAAATGGCTGTGTGGTTATTTTTGTATATGTACTGTCCTAACATAATCTAATGTTTTGCTTTCGCTGTAAAGCCTTTTTGAAATCGGACAACGTGGTTGGATTCAGGAGAAGTGGATCTTTAAAATGGTGTAAAATAGTCGTATCGTTGAGAAATTGAAATTAGATTTGTGGTTGACTTTGGCGCTCTGATTTTTCACTGGCTATTGTCAAAATCGTAAGAAGTTAACTTCCATCCCCTTCCAGTCGACTTCACTTCAGCTGTTCGGTTTAGACAGAGGGCATCTTGTCATGTGGTCAAGGTGCATTTCTGTGTGTGATGAGACAGTGTTGAGTAGTGCCACGATACCAGAATGACTTCAATACTAGGTTTCGTATCAGGATAAAACAAAGCATATTAGCAAGTCACAATGGCACTTAATACAGACAAAACTCAGCTACTGTGCTATTCAATCACTGGACCTCTTTTAAGTTTAACATCACTACGTTCAAAAAGTGGTCGTCTAATTGATTCATGCATACATGGCTTTTACCAATCTAACACTACCATTATGTTAGAGATTTACCTTTCAAATAAATGCTACTGATAGACTGGGTAAATCAAGATGTAGCCAAGGCCCATTGCGTTGTAATGTTCTAGCCCATTCTTCCTCAGCTCCCTACTCATGTTTCATAGAAGTTTAACACAATGCAGCCTAGACTCCCAGTGCAGGTTAATTGGAGCACACATGGTGCACTTGCGCTATAAAGAGCACATCAGCTGTGCTAATACAGACTTCATCAGCAAGACAAATGGCATAAGTATCAACATTCTACAACAGAACCATTTCACATGTTCTAGCATTCAAAAAGTACAGATGTTTCAGTATACCATGCAACACTACCTGTGGGTTAATTATTATTCTCAATATGAGAACTTTCCGGTGTACTTTTCCATAAGAAGTCTTGACAAAGACAATGCTGCTGAAACATCAGGAGAATCTCTTCTTTAAGTCTTTAAGTCTGTTTTCCAAGGGTACTTCCTTCAGCCAACTCCTGTTGTCATTCAGTCACTCATCAGCAGGTACCAGGGTCACCTTGACTAAATGTACTAGACAGGTGTGATTCCTATAGTGCCACTTCCTATGCAACCAAAATAGAATCCCAGGCTGTAAACTACTTCCTGGAAAAATCTGCTGACACCTCATTGGAATCAAATTATTCACACAATAACCCAAGGTTAAATAAACAAAATCACTGCAGTCTGCCCTCTCAGACAGAAATCATAATGAACTGCAATGTTTATCCTCGCCACCTACTGAAACCGTGGTTGGCATTTGCATAACCTGAATGGCACTCAAATGTACCCCACACGACTAGCTTCCCACTGTGATTAATAGCAGCAGTCTACTTTATAAACATCCTGCTATGGCATGGTAATGCTTTTCCCTACACGTAGGTGACGTTTGCACTCAATATTACAGCAGTGCGCTATAAATGGGGATGGGCTCACGCCAGAAAGTGCAAGTCCAAAGAGTGAGCAAAGAGGGCTGCACCTAGACAGCCTCCTACTCTGGGGTGATTTTCCTCACACACACTCAACATTTGACAGAGGGGTAAAGTTTGGGTGGCTGCTGTGGTAAGCCCAGTAAACTGTAGAGCTGGAAAGAGCAGACGGCAGCATGTGAATTGTGAAACCTCATGTGCAGCCAGGGAAGGGGGGAGGGGCTCAGCCCCAGTCTCTTAAACCTCCCCCAATACTCTTGAGTAACAAGCCCAGGGTGGTGTGTTCACTGGCCAGACTTCCAGAGCTGGCTGGGTAAACCGATTCAGCAAGAGAGAAACACTGTGGTGCCTGGTCCCTTTTCCTCTTATCTGGAGGAGTCTGGGTACATTAAAGTGGGGGTAGGGTGGCAGGATGAAATTCAGGAGAAAAAAAGCCCCCAGTTTCCTGTCTCCCTTGAAAAAACAGCAGGGAGGGAAGGAAAGGGTTGAGTGAGCAGGGGCTAAAGCAACAAAAAAAATCCCATATATATATATATATATATATATATATATATATATATATATTAATTTTTTTGGTAGACCAGACATGTATTAGGTTGTATCATCTCCAACCACTCCGCAAAATATTTTTATTATCTCCAAAACAACCTCTCCAGAATTCATTTTAGCAATGCTTCGTGGAAGTTGTGAGTTGATCTAAACTGGCTTTATGGTAGACTGGAGAGGTAGAAGCCGGCCGGTTAGGTATTTCAGATGTCACAGTGTAAACAACTTGTTTTACAGGTGACAATACTCCCTTGATTTAACTGGTTGGTAAAAATGTGTACCATGAGATAAAACATGACACATACATTTGGAATAAAACTCAGTCTTCAAAAAAAGTACTTCAGACTAGATTCAACTGAATACTTTTCGCATTACCAACGCACTATAACGCCACTAATCTTTATTTCCAGAAGAGTGACTAGACGTCAGCTGTCCATATCAGATAGATAAGGACAGGACAGTGAGGGGGAAAGTGGCGCTCTCTAGCGTCACCTACTCAATTACATAAACCACACACAAGACTCCCGTTATGAATAGTACATCGGAGAGTTTACCAAACTCGGTCTTGCACGTTTTGTTTTTTTTGCTACACAGCCGATTCAAATGAGTTGGTTATTTGTCAGCTATGTAGTTAGTTGAAAACTGCATTATTGTATATAACAGAAATAGGCCGCAATAGCAGTATATAATTATGTAAACTATGGATCTGTGTGGCAGACTAGAAAATATTACGCGACAACGTGGCTGAGACGATGGCATGTAACAAAACACGACTATAGAATATACAAACTACACAATTCCTACCTAAGCAGTCGACATTTTTTCGCGGTTAATAAAAACGTTACTTAGCCTAAAGACCACCATTAGCTGCAAATCTAAAATAACCTGGAAATATTTTCACGGCAAATCACTGCCGAGCCATTGTTTCAAAATCCGAACCGCAACAGTCGAGGAACATTCAGATGTGGCGCAATTCCATCAGGCAGCTGATAAACAAATAGTGTATGCATGTTTATCCCAACAAAAACTAGCTGTTATGGAGTGAACACAGCCAGATACAGTGTTTGATAGGCAACTTCGTCGTAAGGTCGTCCACGAAGGCTGGCACGTTTTATCCTGAGAAGTTCGCTATTTTTTTTTTACCAACCCATTTCACACGAGTTCGATGAAACGTGGAGACTGGCTCTCTAAAAACAAACTCTTATTCACCCATATCAAAATTGACAGGATAGGCTACAATATAACATACCGTTCTCATCCAGGTTCGTCCTACAACTAGGATACACTGGTAAGAAAAATGTCGAGCTAGTTTATCGGTCCTGGCTAGCTAGTTAGCGGGCTAAAAACTTTTACTTCGTCGTCACATGTAAAGCCAAACGACATATTTGGCTACAAATAAATTGAGGTTTGGTTGGAGAGAGAGAAAAAAAATCCTTGTTGAATGGTGCACGAAACTAGTTTCACTTCCTCGAAGTTCTCAATTTGTAAAGTTAAAAGAAGAAGTTGTGTTCCGCTATGCGATACTGTAACTCGCTAGCCTGCCATGTTAGCCGGGCTATGTAGCTAGCTACCATGCCTGCGCTCTTTGCAGCAAGAATGCCCACCGAGCTTGAGGAATACGCTTTCCCTCCCATCCTCCCCATTTCTCAAGGCGGCATTTACCTTCGTCGAGAAGCCTCTCAAGGTGTGTAAAGATGCCGCACAGATTTGGCAAACTGGTCATCAACTTCTTTTCGTTCAACAATTGCATCAAATAGTCGGGACTCGGCCTCGGCCTCTCCTTCACTTCGATCTCCCCGACCATCATCTTTGCGTCGAGAGTGCGAGCGAGCCTCCAACAGAATCCTTTCTTATGAAAATATATATATTTTTTAAATGCTCAAGGAAGAAAAGAAAAAAACTTGCAGTTCAAATCCTTTGGTCCCCCCCAAGTTTCGATCGCTGTAGTTTGACGACCCTGTGTGCAATATCTGAATTAAGTTGTTATTGTTCGAGCGGAGAAAAAATAACCACTATCTCCTCCCAAAGAGTTTGTTCACCGTGTACTCTCCTCTACTCTGTGCGCCCAGGGACGTACCAATTTAACCACTGTCAGTGCGAGCGAGTATTAACCGAAAGCGTTCGTCCTCCTCTTCACCTATTGGCCAGAATCGCTTTCAAGGGACTGATGATTTAACCAATAATGACAAGGTACTGCACCATGAAGGCGGTGACGTGCCAATAGGTATCACGAGCTACACAGAGATTAGAGCCAATACAGTGGACGTTAAATTACAGATTTCATACACAGGTTGTACCTTGTCGTTTCTCTGTAACGTTTCTCTGTAACTACCGATATATCCTATTCAGAGCCCTAAATAGGATATTTCGGTAGTTTACAGCGAAATCAAAAGCATAGGATACTTTGGAAACATTGCGAATTAAGCATTGTTACATCTCAACACTTAGATAATGATGAATGTTTTAATTTGATGGAGATAATTATATTCAATATTATGGTACACTCCCCCTCTCATCTTCAACTGTGATATGATACAAATATAATTATTAATATTGGACAACCAACAGTTGTATTATTAGTTATGTGACCAAAATAGACACGGGTCATGACGTCGAAAACAGCTCCCTAAAATACCTCTCAAGGTCCGCTTTGGATGAATTAATCAATGTGACAATAATCAGTACATGCCTAGGCTATTATAACAGGCCTGCCCCTTCCTTGGACAGACCTTTCCATATCCATTGAAGATGAACTCAATGCAGATGATCAATAGCCCACACAATGGAGCCACCTGGGTCGTTCCCTAATTGTCTAATTCAAAGAAACCTTGTCATGTTCTAATTTTGGCAGCTGTCGACTGAGCGGAGCCCACCTAAATCTGCGAATTTGACCTTGGCCCCTATTCAATTGGTTCACTGTAGTCTATCTGCCTTTGTGGAAGTAGTCCCTCTGCTTCGGTGTATGAATACTAACCAGCTGCACTGTGACCTGCTTTAGCCGTCGTGTCAGCCCTCAGTGATACACTTCATTCCAGGGCCACGTTCAGTTGCTAAACGTTGTCAAACGCTGCAGATAGAAATCCAGTGAATTGCACCAACATAATTCCTTGTTCTACATGTTGGAGAGCATTGTTTGTTCTGCATTAAATATTTCTATATGAATGTTCCAAAACGTGTCCTGCTGAACGTGTCCCTGGATCTATCACTGCAGGAGGGGAGATGTGATATGTTTGCCCATAGAAAAAGAATGAGGCCTATTAATCATTGTAATTCTAAAACATTGTGTTGTTGTATTATCTGTCCCTCACACTAAGCTACTACAATTAGCCATCTCAAGCTGTGGTACATCGAACAAGACAAGAAAGTAGAAATATCATTAACACTGACATACCAGATCTTAAGACATTTATCCACATGATTGTGTTGCCATCCGTCAGAGTAAAAAAGCCTCCAACATGCAATTTACGCCTGGGGTAAGATATGTGTGCCCCCTCTCTTCCAATTACCAAAGAACTGCTGTGAATGTACGCAATACCGGCTGTGAAAACGCATCACAAATATCTGGATTTTTATTTTTAAAGGATAGATATCTGGATCAGGTCCCTTTTACTTAAAGGAGAGATAACACACTGGGCAATACAGGGCGAAAAAACTAGAAGATAGAAAAATAAACCCTTATTTTCTGTGACTCAGAGATAGCCAAATTGTTCATGGTGTTTGCTTTATGTTTCCCTCCCTTCTTTGAACATAAGTGATCGAGAAAAGTCACAGATTTTGGGAATCAAAAAAATCTGGCATTTATTTCAAGCTTTGAAAATTGGTTTCTTTTTTATCTCCATTGGCGCGCATGGTAATTTGTACCTTGCGCCTGGCTTTGTTTCTAAGTTGGGTCACATGCTCGTGGTGTGGAAGTGTGTGTGTGTGTGTGTATGAGAGAGAGTGACTGTCTTGGCAGCGAGCTAGTGTAGAGCTGAGATATAGTGTTAATCACCCCCACCCCTGTGTGTTCCTATTTTATTTAATAACACGGGCTCCTTTTAACAATTAATCCAATTATTGAGGCTCCGGATTATTTTGTGAACATGCGTTTGTTTAGCTCCTTTTGAAGAGGGTGTTAAAAGGGCCACTGAGGGGCCACAGTTCCTGGCATCAGAGGCCACTGCCACAAGCTAGTCAAGGAAATGATTCCAGCTAGGTTGAGATAACACTGTGATAAAGCTGTTGTAACATTCTCTATCACAGCAGTAGTGATGCTGAGGCCCAAAGGCCCTGTTAACAAGCATACACACAGCACAAAATGTGCGTAACAAAACCCATTTTCTTTCCGACTTGTGTTCTTGTGTTCTATAGCCTACTACTGGATACCTATAGGCAAATATGCTGCCTGAATCTGGGTCAATTACAGACAAATCCATGGGAGAGAGAGAGAGAGTGAAATAGAAAAGAGATGTAAGCACATTGTTTGAGAGGCTGGCGGTGGGTGAAACAAGGCATACTGTACATAACACACACACACACAACTGAACCCCAGGAGACCTCTGAGTACCTGAGATGATTATAAGTGTGTGCCTGTGTGGTTGTGTGTTTGGTGGGGAGGGGGTTAGATGCAGTGTGTGTGTGTTAGTGCGTGGGGGGGTCAATAGTATTCCTCCATCCTCCACAGGTCGGGGGGGGGGGGGCTCAAATTGGAGTGGCTCCTTTCCTTTCTTTTTTACCCTCTTGTTTTTTACCCATCCTCAGCAATCAGCAGCTCCGTCAGCCTGGGTGGTGGTGGATTAGGACTCTAATCCAGTCAGCAGCGTGGCGACAGATATCACATGATGGATGTGGCTCCCCTGGCACCAATGCAGCGCTCTAATCAAGCCTCCGGGCAGGCACTGTCTGCCCGTAAATGCCACAGGCCACAGGTCACAGGCGCAGCTGGTCGCTGAGAGTGGAGGGGTAAAGCCAAGGACTATTTTGTTTCCTAAGGCAAGATTTGCCATAACCTCCTTGGCACCTTCTCAATGATATATTTGAGTCTTTTCACCTTTTCACCCTAAAGCAGGGCTGATCCCGACATGGCATTGGATGAATGGATGGATGATGGCTTTGGTGAAGAGATGGCGAAGCTCGGTTTGCAAGTGTAACAAGTGTTATTGTTCCAAAGTCCTCAGATGTTACATGGAATAGCGCTTCTGTTGAAGGTCACCTTGGCGCAGTGCCTTTTTCTATTAGTGGTTCGTCCACTCGGTGGAATGGCATGCATGGCTGTTGTCACAGGGGGAGGAGGGAGGGAGGTCGATGGAACTAGAACAGCTGCAGCCACCTCTGATGGACAGCATTGATAGGACAAATTTCCCCCCAACCTGCCTGCCATTCATCAGTCAGCAGGACAAAAGTCAGCCCAATGGCACTCCAATGACCTACAGCGTCCTAAACCATGGGTCACTCTGACAAACTGGGGACAAACTGCGAGAAACAATTACAACTTTTCATTGCACATCTGAAAAGTCTACGAGTGGCTAGAGCTCTGGTGGAAATCCTGCCAATGCTACAACTGTAACCATGATTGTAAACAGGGTGGGGGTACTCCTAGCCCCACAGCAGATGAGAAAGAGAGAGAGTGTGTGTGTGTGTGTGTGCATGTATGTTGTCCATGCATGTGTGTGTGTATGCGTGCGTGCGTGCGTGTGTGCATGCATGTGTGTGTGTTTGTATGAGACAGAGGAGTATGGAGAATGTTTGTGAGTCAAATCAAAATGTATTGGTCGCGTACACATATTTTGCAGATGTTATCGTAGGTGCAGCAAAAATCTTATGTTTCTAACTCCAACAGTGCAGTAATACCTAACAATACAAAATAATACAGACAAATCCCCCAAAACAAAAATAACTTAAGAAATAGCATAAGGGACAATGTATATATATATATATATATATATATATATATATATATATATATATATACACACAAAAAAAAAATATATATATATATATATATATATACAAAAATATGTGGACACCCCTTCAAATTAATGGAATCGGCTATTTCAACAACACTTATTGCTGACAGGTGTATAAAATCGAGTACACAGCCATTCCATCTTCATAGACAAACATTGGCATTAGAACGGCCTTACTGAAGAGCTCATTGACTTTCAACATGGCACCGTCATAGGATGCCACTTTTCCAACAAGTCAGTTGGTCAAATTTCTGCCCTGCTAGAGCTGCCCCGGTCAACTGTAAGTGCTGTTATTGTGAAGTGGAAACGTCTAGGAGCAACAACAGCTCAGCCGCGAAGTGGTAGAACACACAGGCACACAGAACGGGACCGCCGAGTGCCGAAGCGCATAAAAATCGTCTGTCCTCAGTTGCAACACTCACCACTGAGTAATAAATTGCCTCTGGAAGCAACGTCACCACAAGAACTGTTCGATGGGAGCTTCATGAAATGGTTTTCCATGGCCGAGCAGCCGCACACAAGCCTAAGATCACCATGTGCAATGCCAAGCGTTGGCTGGAGTGGTGTAAAGCTCGCCGCCATTGGACTCTGGAGCAGTGGAAACACGTTCTCTGGAGTGATGAATCACTCTTCACCATCTGGCAGTCCGACGGATGAATCTGGGTTTGGCGGATGCCAGGAGAACGCTACCTGCCCCAATGCATAGTGCTAACTGTAAAATATGGTGGAGGAGGAATAAGGGTCTAGGGATGTTTTTCATGGTTCGGGGTAGGCCCCTTAGTTCCAGTGAAGGGAAATCTTAAAGATACAGCATACAATGACATTCTAGACGATTCTGTGCTTCCAACTTTGTGGCAACAGTTTGGAGAAGGCCTTTTCACCACAAAGCGAGGTCCATACAGAACAGTTTTTTCAAGATCGGTGTGGAAAAACTTGACTGGCCTGCACAGAGCCCTGACATCAATCCCATCGAACACCTTTGGTATGAATTGGAACGCCGACTGCGAGCCAGGCCGAATCGCCCAACATCTGTGCCCGACCTCAATAATGCTCTTGTGGCTGAATGGAAGCAAGTCCCCACAGCAATGTTACAACATCTAGTGGAAAGCCATCCCAGAAGAGTGGAGGCTGTTATAGCAGCAAAGGGTGAACCAACTCCATATTAATGCCATGATTTTGGAATGAGATGTTCAACGAGCAGGTGTCCACATACATTGGTCATGTAGTATGTACAGTACCAGTCAAAATGTTTAAATAACACATAGGGAATAATGTAGTAACCAAAAAAGTGTTAAACAAATCAAAATGTATTTTATATTTAAGATTCTTCAAAGTAGCCACCCTTTGCATTGATGACAGCTTTGCACACTCTTGGAATTCTCTCAACCAACTTAACCTGGAATGCTTTTCCAAAAGTCTTGAAGGAGTTCCCACATATGCTGAGCACTTGTTGGCTGCTTTTCCTTCAATCTGCTGTCCAACTCATCCCAAACCATCTCAATTGGGTTGAGGATGGGTGATTGTGGATGTCAGGTCAACTGATGCAGCACTCCATCACTCTCCTTCTTGGTCAAATAGCCCTTACACAGCCTGGAGGTGTGTTGGATCAATGTCCTGTTGAAAAACAAATGATAGTCCCACTAATTGCAAACCAGATGGGATGGCGTATTGCTGCAGAATGCTGTGGTAGCCATGCTGGTTAAGTGTGTCTTGAATTCTAAATATATTACAGACAGTGTCACCAGCAAAGCACCCCCACACGTCACACCTCTTCCTCCATGCTTCGCGGTGGGAACCACACATGCAGAGATCTTCCGTTCACCTACTCTTCGTCTCACAAAGACACGGCGGTTGGAAACCAAACATTTTTATGTGTACTCATCAGACCAAAAGACAGATTTCCACCAGTCTAATGTCCATTGATTGTCTTTCTTGGCCCAAGCAAGTCTCTTCTTATTATTGGTGTCCTTTAGTAGTGTTTTCTTTGCAGCAATTCAATTATGAAGGCCTGATTTACGCAGTCTCCTCTGAA